>NC_056739.1:1895458551-1895481051 GCF_019279795.1 Protopterus annectens | reverse complement strand
CTACTAAGAGGCAACTGTAGGCTCTCCAATAATTGGTGTTCTTGAACTAGATCTTACATATTTTAAATGTAAGATGAAGAACTACAGTATGCATTAAGCAGTTAGATATAAAAGAGGGGGTAACTTAAGCTTTAGGTAGCTAAGTGGAGAGCAACTAATTTTAAATGAGCAAGATACATTGGAAGGGTGGTGGGCACTTTGTATTCTAGTTCTACGGAATAGAGTGGGATGGCCAGTACATTTAAATAGCTAAATGGTAGTCATTTTACAAAATGCTAATTTTGCACATACAATAGCCAGTGAAAGAGGACAGGGAAGGAAATTAGTGATACACTTAACATAAGGGGCAGCCAACTAGAAAGACAGCTGAGTTTAAAAACACAGCAGGGCCAGGGTGAGAGGGTGGAAGACATTTTAATTTATGTGTGTCTCACAAGAGACAGAGCTGTGGTCTCTTTCCTAATTTAGATATGCACTTAAAAGCAGAATACAAGTAAAACACAATGTAAAGAAAATAAACCACAATATACAAAATAGAAGAAGGCAATGCAGTAATATAAAACACAAGAAAGCAAAAACAAGTTAATATATCCCTCAAGTGATCTATGGTAGAGTCTAAGTGAGCTTTTCCATTAAAGCCTCAAAATGGTTTATTTTCCCCCTTAAAAAGAAGGTTAAGTTTTTAGGTCCACCCTGAGTTCACAGGTAACGAATCTTAATTGGTTTGTTTTTATTTCTGTGTGACTCACACAAGACATAGCTGTGGTCTGTTTCCTATTTTAAACATGCAATTAAAAGCAGAATACAAGTAAAAAACAATGTAAAGAAAATAAAGTACAATATACAAAACAGAAGAAGGCAATGAAGTCAAACAAAACACAAGAAAGCAAAAACAAGCTAACCTATCCCTCAAGCCATCTATGGTATAGTCTGTGTGAGCTTTGCCAGTAAAGCCTCAAAATGTTTTATTTTTCCCCTTAAATAGAAGGTTTAGTTACTAGCTCCACTCTCATTTCACATGTAACTAACCTTAATTGACCTGTTCTAGTTTTTTTCTGTGTGACTCACAAGAGAAACAGCTGTCATCTCTTTTCTAGTTCAAATATAGAATTAAAATCAGAATACAAGTAAAATATGGTGCAAAGAAAATAAACCTCAATGTAATAAAATAGAAGAAGGCAATGAAGAAATACAAAATACAAGAAAGTAAAAACAAACTATCCCTTCCCTCACAGCAATCTATGGCAGAGTCTGAGTGAACTTTTCCATTTAAGCAACCACATTCTGATATCTTAGTATCTCATGCTAGTATCCAGTTTTATTAAACAAAACATATTCAGATATTTCCAAGTAAAGAAAACCATGTTCATGTCCACTTTTTAACTTTGAGCAGGCACCATCTCCAGAACAGAACTGTAACAAATGTCCAGACCCACAAAACACTTTATTTAAGTTGACAAATTGCACACAACTAGTTTTTTGTCTTCGGGTAAAAGACTTCATCAAAATAAAAAAACTCATATCCAAAGGCATTATATATACTTTATAGTGCAATTAAGAAAATCAATTAAGTAGTTACACCAAAAAGTAATTGCATCTTAAACATACTTAAAAAAATCTGTGGTATCCTTCGAAGTCTCAGAAAAAACAGTATGCAACCTATACTGGGTCAAAAACAAACCAAAACGAAACTTTGCAGTATGGTGGGTGTGAAGTTCACTCCTTGAATTATGTTATCCAACTAGTTCACTAATAAAAATCAAACTGTAAAATACGTACTACAAAATAATACAATAGAAAAGAGTAGGTAGTCCACAGTTGAGTTAAAAATAGAATATCCTTTACTGAAACACACAGACAAGTGAACCTAGCTGACTATAATGAAAAGCATCAAAAATAGTCATTATTTATATATTATCGGGTTATTTGGAGCAAGGGAGTGGTTACAGAGGGTGGTTCTAAGAACAATAAAAGCATTAAACTCATTCCTTTAACAAAGTCCCCTTCCCCTTAACACCATTGAGTAAACTGAAACTGTGCTACCTTAGAACTGAAACTAAAAAGTAGAGAAAAATTTAAAATGATAAGAACAGCTTATTAAGGCTAATCTACTAATCCAAACTTTATTAATTAAGAAACTAACTCACTAACAAAATGACTAATTGACTAACAAAAAGATCTACTACTAGACATCTATCAATAAGTATTAATACTTATAAACTGAAGCACTTTTAACAAAGATTGCTTTTGTTCCAATTAAAAACTTAATCAGGTTTGTATGTAAAAAAACATATCATAATATTAATGAACATGTGTATAAATCTGCAAGTAAACACCCAAGAAGACTGAAAACTATAGCTATAATTGCTAAGGTGGAAATACAGTGAAAAATGTTAAAAAATAGAGCATTAAGCCCCTGGGGATCTGTTCAAGTGTGGCATCTAAGTAAGAAAGCACTTAGTTTGAATGAGTAAAAGTGCACTCAAGAGTATTAGAAAACAGCAACAATGTCAATTATTTTCATTGTAAAATATTTACAATGTTTGATATTTGTTTATAACAATATTGTATAATGTTAGCATGTAATGTCAGCATTAATCAGTCCCATGTTGGACTTTTAATGCTCTTTTAAACAGTGGAGCAGATTTTCTGAGTTCTAGTATGCTTTTTCATGGACCAGTAATAATTAAGCCCCAGTTTTCTAAAAGAGTTCAGTTTCAGCTGCCACAGTAGTTCACATTTTTCTAAAAGATTAAGGATGTTCTTTCCAGTTCCAGAAGGTCCACCCAATCAATAATTTGAAATTTAAAGCTAGTGTGTCTTTTGTGAAGCTGCAGGTGCTGAGACAGTGCATTATTCTTCAGAAAGATGGCCACAAATCCTGCTTTTAAGTATGTTGAGCATTTTACCCCACATAAAATGCTTAACAGTCATTGTAGTTTGCCCTGTAAACCACCTGCATTGAGTTACAGTCACCTCCTGTGTTGGTTTTAATCAGTTTCTTTAAATAAGGGCAGAAAATATGTCTTCCTCCTATATGTGCTGACAAAAGACACAGTTGGCTCCGCAATTATTGGTGCATGTATCCAATGGTCTGGGCCTACCTTCAACCCAACTCCTGATGTTTCTGGCTTTCCTATGCACAAAGAAAGGAGCTTCTCCAAGGAAGTCCATTAAATATAAGCTTTCAGTAAATATGGCCCATTTCTCTCTAATAATATTAATGGTACTGTGATATTCAACACTAAAAGTCAAGATACAACTGTCTTTTGATTTGTTGTCCATAGATTTCTTTAACACCCTCCTATAATGTTAAGTGCTGGTGAATTTGTACTTTTTTAGCTTAATTATAGGTTCCAGAATGCTTCTTAACATATTGCTTTCATATCCCCTCACCAGAAAAATCATTTTCAAGATCATTTAGGTTCTTAAGGAATGGTCCTATTTTTTTGTGATCCCAGCCAACCTGTACCCTTGGGACTTAACAATGTTATAGTTTGTCTTGCTGGGATGGAGACTCTTATTATGTAGCAGAAGGATTACTCTAGTAGGTTTTCTGTAAAGATATTTGTCCATTTTACCTTTGTCCAAGTCTTTAGTAATCTGCATATCTAAGAAGACTACCGAGGTGAGGCTGTGAAAAAGGTGAAATGCAGGAAGCTGGTGGTTTCATTCAGATTTGTTTGTGTCTTTCAGCTTTTTCCTAGTTAGGGGTCACCACAGCGGAACTCCGATCGGCTAATGATTGACAGTAGAAGTTTTACATGCCGAGTTTGCCAGCTCTGAAGCACAACCTTCAACGAAGGTACGCCCATTCACGCATGTCTCCACACAGAAGATGCTTTAGCTGATAATCGAACGGCACAACATCTTGCTGTGAGGTGACAACGCTATCGCAGCACCACCACCACCTTCTAATTTAGCACTGTTTCCTTTCCACACAATAAATATGTCATCAATAAAGCAGAGATACACTGTGATATGTTGCATGTATTCTCTGTCGTAAAAACATAATCTTCCTCCCACTTGCCTAGGGCTATGTTGGCTAGGCTAGGGGCCATACCAGTCTTTTGCTTATAGTAATTTCCATTAAACATAAAAAAGTTGTAGCTAAACACCATATCTAAAAGTTTACCTTTTCTTTCAATCACTGTTTCAATACAATAATTATGTAGAAGTGCAGTATACAATGATTCAATATATATCCTTAATAAAATACTATCAGCATCAATTGTAATGTTTTTTATTCTCCTTAAAAAATCATTAGAGTCTTTTATGCGTGAAATGTTCTCATAGCTGTCGTTAGGCATCCACAAAACCTGCAGCTGTAGGGAGCCCCCAATTACCTTCCTGCAAATGAGGGCCCCCATCCAGCAGCCATGGGTTCTTCTGACCATTACTTCCTCAGCTAGGCTCCTCGTGGATGTCTGAACAGTTCCCTGACATCATCATGAAAACTGGAACTGTTTATTCTGTTTTTTTTTTTTTTTTTTTTTTTTTTTTTGATTCATCAGCAAGCTGCACTCTCTCAGGTGAAACAAGGGATCTGAATGGCTGCAGCAGCCTGGGAATTAAGTTCTTGTTTTTTTTTTTTTTTTTTTTTTTTTTAAACCAGGAAGTGATCAAGGAGCAAGGACCTGATTGGACTACCTCAGAGAATGGATCAATGGTAGAGTCAAACTTTTGTTTTGGTCATGGTCATTTGAGAACACCTTTTTCAACTGTCCTTCTATGGGCAATTTATCAAAAGATCTGAAAAACTGTCCTTTTAAGGGCAATTTAAAAAGGACTCCAGCAGTCTGAGGAAATCAAGCAGAGCAGGTGAGCCTTCAGTCATGAAGAGGGAGCAGAGTATTGGAAGCAGCCTTTTGTATAAAGTATAAAAGATAAGTTTTTGGGCTTATATTCAACTTTATTTTTGTGGGGGGTGACTGCATTACTTTTTTGTGCATATTTCTTGTGCTAAATGGTTTGGGGGTGAGGGCTGTGGTTGTACCATTTTTATTTTGCTTTTGTGTAAAGTTCTTGTGCTAAGAGGATGGGGGGTTGTGGTTGTACCATTTTTTTTATTTTTGTGTAATGCTCTGGTGATAAGAGAATGGGGGTCAGGGGCTGTGGTTTTACTAGTTTTATTTCACTTCTGTGTGGCATTCTTGTACTAAGAGGTTTTTCCAGCTGGTTGGAACGTATTGCTCAGTAATGGATCTCTTAAGTATTCAGGGTAACATCTGGCTTTGGCTGCTATTTTTTAAATTTCTGCTGGCAGATTATCAGCTGAATTTGTAGTAGCTTTTGAGCTTTTTATTTTTTTTTCAAACACTGTTTTGCTAGCTAGGTTTATAGTACTGTCTTAAACTATCCTGATGTTATGCCTTGTTCTGCAGTTTATTGGCTGTTTGAATTATGCTGAGAGGTTAGAAGGTTGACGGGGCCTGTACATTGTTTAAAATGCCTAATGTTGGGAGGGTAGTTAGCGGCTGTGAGAATGTTGCAGAAGGTATAGATGTTTTTGAATGTATACTAATGCAAACCTTGTTATGCTACTATTGTGTACAACTGCAATGTTCAACTCACTGATACAAAGACTTCAATTTTTTTCATTGTCCGTAGTTATTGCATTGAAAGGTTGGGAGTGTGGTTAGAGCCTGTGAGAATGTTGCAGTGTTCAGTGTTTGCCTGGAGTTTTTTTACTGGGGGGGGGGCACATACTGTATAAGCACATTGTTAATGCTACGCCTTTGTTTTTTTTGTTTTCACTTCATCCAGAATTATTGTGCCGAGACTTTGGGGGAGGGTGAGAATTTCGCAGAATGTACTGATATCTTAATGCATGCTAATGCAAACACGGTTCTGCTAGCTAGGTTTATAGTACTTTAGAACTATCCCTGATGTTACGCCTTGTTCTGCAGTTATTTTTGGCTGTTTGAATTATGCTATTTAGAGGTTGATGGGACTTCTTCAGACTCTACAAAATCATCAACTGGACATTAACGACTGTCGAGGACAAGGATACAACAATAGCAGCAACATGAATGGGAAACGAGCTGGAGTGCAGGCCCGGATAAAACAGATGAATTCAACGGCTTTTTATGTGCCATGTACCTGCCATAATTTAAATCTTATAGTTAGTGATGGAGCACATTCATCACTACAGGCAGTGTCATTCTTTGGATGTTTGCAGAACATTTACGTACTCTGTTCAGCATCAACAAGTTGATGTCAGATCTTGAAACGGCACACAAACATCACTGTGAAACCAGTGTTGGAGACTCATTGGAAATGCAGGATAGACTCTGTCAAGGCAGTACGATTTCAGTTGAAGGGAGTCGTTGAAGCATTACAAGAGATAGGTGAAGCAGTTTGTACAAGTGATGCTGCAACATAACAAGCAAGGGGACTGTGCTCGGAACTTATGCCATACCAGTTCATTGTATGTTTAGTGGTTTAGTATGGTGTGCTGACAGAGGTAAATAATGCAAGCAAAGTTCTGCAGAGTCCATATGTTGATATTTCTGCATGTGTCAAAGTGCGGCATCAACTACAGACCTGCTGAAAAATTACAGAGAGACAGGTTTCACTTTCAACATGCCATGGGTGAAGCCTCCAGGGTAGCAGAAGAACTGGATGTTGGCACCAGATTTCAAGAAAAGTGGCAGAGGAAAGTAAATTGGTTCTTTGACTATGAGACTGTACAGGATCCAGTGGTAAAACTACATGTAGACTTCTTCAATGTGCTGCTGGACACAACAATCCAATCATTTACTGACTGGTTTGAGAAGCTTTCAGAGTTTGATAAGGCCTTTGGATTTTTATCAAATATTAAAGCCTTGAGTGATGTTACACAAGACACATTGGTCCAACACTGAAAGGCTCTGAAAGAACAACTGACTGACAGGATACGTGGCCACTATGATATTACCTTGGACATGAACTGAAAAGCCTTTCTCGAGTGATTGATAATGAATCATCACCACTCACTGTGTTAAATTTCCTCATTCGCAACCACTTGCAAGACATATATATATAAATACTTATGTTTCACTGTGCATTTATTTGACTGCACCTGTTACAGTGGCTACCACAGAACACAGTTTTTCTAAACTGAAACTCATAAATACATACCTGCATTCATCAATGAGTCAGGAGAGACTACCAGGCTTAGCTGTGCTCTCAATTGAGCATGAAGTGGGACAAAGTGTATCACATGGCAGCCTGATTGTTGAAGACTTTGTCCAGAAGAAAATTCATAAGATCCCAGTAAATCTCTAGGTATGTACTCAACTTTCCAGCAATCTTTTTTAATGCTGTCAGGCAGTAAATTTCAGGTAGCACCTTAGTGTCGCTTGCATGCTGTGTATCCACTGTTTTTTTTTCCTTACTCCAACAGGTACAACCAAGTAGCACAATGAGGATGAAACTAGCAAGGTGTTAGGAAAATGCAACTAGGAAAAGCAGGACTCATCATGAGCAGCAGGACTCATCAGGAGCATCAGGACTCATCAGGAACAGCAGGACTCATCAGGAGTGGCAGGACTCATCAGGAGCAGCAGGACTCATCATGAGGCTAGGACAGTTGGGAGCAGCCAGACTCATCATGAGGCTAGAACAGTTGGGAGCAGCAGGATTTGTCATGAGGCTAGGACAGTAGCACAGGAAGAACAGACAAGTGGCAGCAGTCAGAAAAGCTGAAGAGGTAAATGCACATTGGAGACGAATGACACTCTGATCTTCAGCTTTTTCTCTCTGGGTTTGAGCCTGTCTGTGTCAGACTCGGTAATTCCCATTGCTCTCTTGTGCATGGGTTTGAGTCTGTCTCAGGCTCAGTAATCCCCATGGCTCTCTTGTGTGTTTCTTTGGGTTTGAGTCTGTCTACCTCAGTCTCAGTAATCCCCATGGATTTCTCTTGGGTTTGTTTGGATTTGAGTCTGCCTTCGACTCTGTAATCCCCATGGCTTTCCCTTGTATGTTGTGTCTGTAGTCTTTTCTATGTCTGTCCCATAGCTGTGTTGTGTACATTTGCAGTGTGACTGTTCTGCAATGTCACTAATTGCCTTGAGTGATGTCAGTTTATCTAATCCTGCTTGTTTCAGTCTTGCTGTATTGCTGTTATTGTCTTGTGTTTGGGAGTGGTGTCTCAGTTCTGTTTTTTGGTAGTGCTGACTTAATCTTCTGTGGGTTTATGCTCAGTCTTGCAGTACATTTGTCCTGGTCTTGTCTCTGTACTGTGGGAGTGGGTGCCTCTGTCTTGTGTCTGTGTGGGTGCTAATGTTCAGTCTTGTTGTAGTGCAGTCTTTAGCATGTGTGGGTGTCTGTCCTGTGTGCAAGAGTCTCTGTCTTAGTGTGCTTCTGTCCTATGTGAGAGAGTCTGTGTGGGTGTCTGTGTTCAGCCTTGCTGTATTGCTGTCTTTCTCTTGAGGGTATCTTTGTGGGGGAGTCAGTGTGGGTGTCTTTCTGTACCTCTATGAGACTGGCTACCTTAATCTGGTACAGAGGCTTGTCATAATGTAACAACATTACTACTAAATGCCAGCCATAGCTCTCAATCTCATGGCACAAAAAATCTGGACAAAGCCGCAAATAATGGGGTTACAGCCCCAAAGATCTGGGCAAATTTTAAATATTGCTCTTAAAACAGAAACATTACTAGAATAAAAGGTGTTACCATGCATGTTCTGAAGGATATGAAGTTAAACTGAAATGCCTGTCATTTAGTGAATTCAGTCATCAATGATTTTCCACAAAAAATCTAGAAAACTACAGATTTTGAGGTACAGACCAAAAATTAGTCATATCTGGACATTCTGTGAAAATATGGGCAGTTGAGGAGTATGCAGTCAGTGTCTGCACCTGTGAGTGGCTACCTTGCCATGGTACAAGGGTTTGTCATAATGTAACATGGGTACTAAATGCCAATCAGTGTGCATGCACCTGAATAGCTACCTTGTTGTGGTACAGGGGTTTGTCCATAATGTAACATTGGTACTAAATGCCAGTTGGTGTGTGTGCAGCTGAGTGGCAACCTTGCTGTGGTACAGGGGTTTTACAATGTAGCATTGGTACTAAATGCCTGTCAGTGAGTGTGTGCACCTGTGAGTTGCTACCTTGCTGTGGCACAGGGGTTTGTCTTAATGTAACATCGGTACTAAATGCCAGTCAGTTTGTGTACCTGTGAGTAGCTACCTTGCTGTGGTACAGGGGTTTATCTTAAGGTAACACTGGTACTAAATACCAGTGTGTACCTTGGCACATCAATTCTAAATGATCTGAATGTAGTGACACTATAGTGATTAAATGGTGCTGGATGAGCTTGACAGGGAAGGGGGTGCGATGGCAATGTGGTCACACTTGATATTCTCCTGAGTAGGTCCCCCAACTTGAGCCTTGCTGGGGGCCCCAAAATATTAGCACCGGGCCTGAATGTTCTTCTTAGCCAGAGGCTGCAACAAAAATCCAGGTAGATGGCAGCAGCTTCGGTCATGGATCTCCCCACCCCACTTGCAACCACTAGCCTGTAAGGATGTTTGTCTCTATTTTTATGTGGCTTAAGGCTTCCAAAGAATTTAGGCAAGCAGGGGGAAGGTGTCTGTAGATAATCAAACAAGTTATCTCTTAAGAAAACCATCATCATAAAGTACATTCAAGGCTGTATACCAGTTGTTGTATGATACCTTAATCTTTTCTAAAGTTAAAACTCAAAACAGCTAGTGTCACTCAGCATTTCTTCTATCCTCTGGTTATAACTACCGGTATCAGTAACAACAATACTCCCTCTGATTGTTCATTCATGGGGTGGTAACTGTATGTCAAAAGGACTGGTATATTTGGCCAGCTTTTCCTCCTGTCCTGCCTTTTATATGGGCAAAACAGAGAGGCAACTCAAAAAGACAATGTATGAGCACAACTATGACATAATGAAACAAAATCCAAATAATGCCCTATTCAAGCACTCAGCTTTATGCACCAGTTTTAAATGCTTTTTGTTCACTATTTTAGAAAGCATTTTGTATACATTGTGGCACAGGAAAATAAATTTCTTGGATGGCATAAGCCAGGGAACCTTGTTGGCTAGGCTTACTTAGGTCCTTGGGCCGATAGTCTAGTACCTACCTATGAACCTATAAACATCCATGATTTTTTTTTATATTTCTGTTTTTATTTGGTCAACATGAGGTCACCCTTTATTATAACTTTTTTTATACTGTCTACTAAGAAACATGCCATTTACAACATAAAAAAACTGTTTTTCAAGTTATGTTGTTTTATATAGAAGAAATAGTTAACAGTGTCACATGATTTTTCATGTAACTTTAAGAATGAAACATTATACTTAAATGATTTTTGTAGGTTTTAATACCTTTAAGATGCAATTACTTTTTTGGTTTAATTAATTAATTGATTTTGTTAGTAATGCCTCTGGTTACATTTTTTTTATTATTCTGAAGTCTTTTACCCAAAAACAACAAGTTAATTGTGTGATTTGTCAGCTTAAATAAAGTGCCTTGTGGTGGTTTGGACATTTGTTGCAGTTCCTTTCTGGAGGTGGTGTCCACTAGCAGCTGGATTTGTTTTTTTGAATTATTAGTGGATTGTTTTCTGGACTGTTTTCCTCCATTGTTCTTTGCACTTTTTAAGCTTCCTTCTGTTTTTCTACATAAAAATGATATAATATCATATTAATGTCAACATTCTAAATTCCATAAAAGTTAAATTTCTGAGTATCTCATACCATAAAATGTCAACTCTTACACAATAAAGAAATACATTTTCTAGTGTTTTCACATATTTACCTGCAAAACATAATTTTTCATCCAGCAATAATCACCAAAGCACATTCTGATGCATCACTAAATCCTGACATATCCTTATTTTTTTCTTTCCTTCATTGCATTTTGAATATCATCATTTAAATATTCCAAGTTTTAACATGTTAGCAAGGCAACATAATTTTTTCATGCCATACTCTCTTTCATTTTTCTGTTTAAACTATTCCAGGGTTTAACGTGATAGTAAAGCAACATATTTTTTCAGGCCATATCCTCTTTCATTATTCTATAGTTTTGATATTTGATTTATGTAATAGCTTATTTAATACTCTTGTAATTTTTTTCCATAATTATCTTATTCATTCTTTTGAATATCTCCACTTTTTCCCAAAATGATTCACATTTTCAGCTGTGTCTGGATTTACTGCACATCTGCAAGTCAAATGGCATCAGAAATATTTGGTCTAGTAATCTAAACCTCTGCTGCAACATCAACAGATTGGTTTGAAGGGTACAGATATAGCTCAAAGAATATACTGCTGATGTGGAACAGACACCCCATCCCCATAAAACAAAGTTCATCTACATTCATATTCAAGTGCAACTTACATCTCTGCATGAGAAACAGAAATGTTACTCCAGGACTGCTCCCTGAATTGCTAATGGATAGAGGCAGCTCCTAAATGCTATATTTATGCATGGGTCCCCTCAAATTATCTATGGTATGATACCAGTTATTCTCATTAAGGTAATATAGAATTATTGACCATGGGATGGTTAAGATGTATCTATAACTAAATGGGATAGATTATATTAAGTACCAAAAGGGAAACTGGCTAGGCTTAAATGGCCCACAAGGGCAGCCAGCATAGTACTTACCTATGAACCTATGCACCTATTTTGCTCTTAAAGTTCTTGTTAAAATACCATCCTTGATATATTTCATATTATTCATTATCTGAAGCAAATGTAAATATGCTAAATGAACAATTGATTCATTAGCCATAATCTACCTTTTCTTCTGTTACATGTATTATCATCTTTTTTCAGTGTGTTCACCTTTGAACCCCAGATGATAGTGAAAATTGTCTGTAATAACACTTTTTTCTATTACGAGTCAGAAATATTACAGCCTAAATATCCAAATTTATCAAAAATATTAGGCTGAATTAAATAAACTTTTTCCCTAAATGTTAATCTAAATGTTTACCACAAGAAAATAATCTTCTTAATTTCTATCGCCTTGTTAAACAACATTTTTTCTTCCAAACTGTATTCTTAACATTATACTTTCAATAACAGAAAATACATTAATTCTGTCTTCACTTCTCCACCCAAACCATTACTTTTTTTTTACAATCAACCCAACTTACTCAATAACTTGGTCACTTCTAGAATGACTTTTGTTACCCACAACATATTTTTTGCTATCAATATCACATTAACAACGTGCAAAGGAAATAAATCTATTTACATATTATTTCTTGGTCAGTATTTTGCTTCCTTAAATTTCATTTCTGTGTACACTGATGTTACATTCCTTACCAATCCAAATAATATGCTTCTCACGGGGCACCCCTGCCTAACTCCTTTTTATAGCTGTATTTCACTTTCCCATCTATTAACTAAACTTAAACTTGATTTTTTTCCAGAAGTAGCCTGTAATAATTACAAAATGTCACCTCTCACTTCACGTGTCTTCTTAGCTTAGCATAACTGCCCCTACATGACACTGGCAAATGCTTTTGCAACATTTCCTACTGCCATCTTAAAATCTTCATTACTGATAATAATCTCATCTTCCATTTATCTTATCAGTACAAATAAATCCCTAGTCTATCTTCCTTTCACTCTAGTGCACATTCAACTAATACTTCAGTGATACCTTTTTAAAACTCTTGCAATATTTTTGTCATTACCTTGTAATTCATATTAATAAATGTGATTAGTCTCCAGTTTTTAAAATATATTTGTCAACCTTCTTTCAAACAATATTTATTGCCCTTTATATACTCCATCATCAAGAAATCCTCATACCGCCATTCATTTAACACTTTGGTAAATATTTGCTTCTGTTTTTCGTTTGCATTTTTATGAAATGTTTTACCGGGCCCATCTTATCCAGGAACGTAATTTTCATTAAATTATTTTAAAATATCACTTAGTTTCTGTGAAATAATATTTTTTTCCAAATTTACTGATGTCCTTCTTTTAAATGTTTTAATCTCCAATAAAATTCACATATTGTCCTTGCATAATCCACTACTACCATTATAATTTGTTGACCTACTTCCTCTATAATTTGCTTCATCAAGCTCCCTTCTTTTTTTACTAGTTTTGTCAGAGATGGTGATAACTCTTTTTCCTTTTCAAAACATGCTGCTCCTTATGCAAAAATGTTTTAATCCTTATACTGTTGTTTCATATATTTTCTTTCTTTACATATATAATCCATCTCCTTGCTTTATAACATTTTGTCTAACTCTTTTATCACATTCCAGTGCTTACTCATACTATAGATATATATTCTTCTAATTTAATAGATATAATTCTTTTCCCTTCTTTTTATATTTGGGAAACTCTTTTTTTTTTTTTTTTTTTTTTTATTTCCTTCTCTTAATTTTAACCCTTTCACCAATGATATGTTTTCTTATATTGTCTTCTTTCTTCTATATTCTTAACCACTCTTTTCAGATTGTTTATTTTTAAGCAGCAAATCATACCATAACTCAAGCCTATTCTCTGTATTCACTTCAGTTTCTTGAATTTCTATTTGAATCAAAGTTTTCTCTCTCTTGCTGCATGTCATTCCCATCCTTTCTTTCTTGTGCTTTCTCTTCCATTTGCTCTTCATATCCAAAAAATGCCCTGTTTTTATTACATTGTCTGCATTCCAATTTACAACTCCTGATATTATTCCCCTTTTCCCACATTGATGACAGTTACTTTGTGTGCATTCATTAATTAAATATGGACTTTCCCCACGCAAATAACATGCTATACTAACATTTCCTTCATGAGCATTGATTAATTGTGAACTTTCTACACAAAAATAACATTGTTTTCATTTACCCAATTAATGCAGTAGTCTCCTTGTACTAGTCACTCCAGATAAATAACAAACATTATGTCCGACATTTTCAAAAGTACATCATTTTTCAAAGTCCTAGTATATACATTTCACTCGGTTTTAATTTTCAAACATTTTTTTTCAACACAAATTCTTGCTTAATAATTTACTATATCTTTTTTATCTCCCTTGTTGGTTATAAATTGAGAATAGTTTTTTTTTTTTCTTAACTTGCATTCTGTATCCTAAAACAGTATAGTCAATCCATGGATAACAATTTATTTTAGATGCATATACAGCCAAAAGCTTTTCCAGTTAGAAAAAGATTCAAAAGTTAAATCACAAAAAGGTAAATTTTCTAAATGTATATATACTGATGTTGTGAGCTTTAAATCTTAAAGGGACCACAGTGCAGTCACATACAAAATGCTTATCTATTATACTGTCACTTTTAGTAATTATTCTTACCAGTGGTCATTTAGATCTTCTTTGTGGAGATAAAATAACTTGTCTTTGATCTCTCAAATGTTAGTACTGCATTCAAGTTTTGCACTTTATTATCATAGCACTTCTGGTTATTTATAACAACATTTCGCTCAGAAAACATATTTGCTTTACTACTTCTGGTCGGTAATGCCCCTTGGAATGCATTCATGCATTACTGAGGCACTCCAAACAGTCTCTCTGTACCTTCATTCTGGGACAAAACTAGATCCTCATTAAGTTCAGTCAGTTGAATTATTGTAGAATCTCAGTGTCCTCCATGCTAACATCTTGTAACTCTGTAATTTGTACTTCCTTGGTGCTGATTGCACCTGTATATACTTCCTCATTATTTGAGCTGCTTCATGTGTTTTTTAATAATTCTCATTTGTACTTTTTGCAGGATAATTGAAACCTCAATTATTTTAGGTATATCCACATTATTTCTGACATTATTTGCAGCCCCTATATCACTCTGCTGACCAAAATAAATATCTCTTTCACTCTATTAACTTAGCTGCAACTACAACTCCATCATTGTGACACTGTTCCCATATGTTTTTCTACTAGGCGAAGGAGTCTCACACAAAAACAATAGGGGAAAGCTCCCTAGTACCCTGGCCAGATTTCTCCTAGTCAGTATGATTACTCAAAAATAGTAGGGTAGCAGTATATTTATTCAATATGTACAGAAATTAACATTCTAAAAAGAAAAAGAAAATTCATTAAAGAAGTACAACAAAAAATATAGAGTATGCACAAAAAAAAAAAACAAACTGAAAAGTACAGCACTCATAGAAGATTCACATACCCCTACCTTTATGCCACATACAAAATATTTTCTGTAACGTGTCCACATTATCTCAGGTCAAATCCCGATTAGACGTCTCCATACCTCACTTCTCAGATAACTGAAGCATTAGCAGCAATTATTTTATCTAGGTGATGTTCCACTGCTGAAGAGACATTCCTGTAATAATGATAATTTATCACACCATGCACTGTGCAATAAAGTCTGCTGCATCAAATTCCAAACACCAAATATACTGTATCTATCTATCTATCTATCTATCTATCTATCTATCTATCTATCTATCTATCTATATATCTATCTATCTATCTATCTATCTATCTATCTATCTTTTTCTTTCTATCTATCTGTCTATCTATCTATTTTTTTCTCTATACTGCATGTCAAAAACATGGTAAAGAGCTCATTCCCGATAAATATTTACTAAACACAGGCATTTACTGTACTGTTTTACTTCATTTATTTTTTAATGGGGAATTTCCATTAACATAAGTCTCCATAAAAATATGCCATTCATAATCCTGCCTAAATCGGTGCTGTCATTGATAAATGCTTTTCTGGTTATCCATTGCAGGTGTGAACCATGGATCAAAATAAAACCACTGTTAAATGTATTCATTTGTTTGTGTTTAGCTCAGTTTGGTAACCATGGCAGAGCACTAATCCAAATGTACCTATTTTCTTCTCAGCTCAGACAAGTATAAATGAGAGTAGACAAGCTAGTGAACAACAAGTGCTATGAATGCAAACAAAGTATGTAACGATAGTAATGAATCACTGACAGTAATAATAACAAAGTACACAGTATACGGGACAATAGGAAGGGGCGGCTAGAGTAAGGACGGAAGTAGAAGAAGAAGAAGAGAGTGAAATAGTTAAGGTATACAGCACAAAATGTAAAATATAACAAAAGTAAGGTAAGGGCACACAGAGCAATATACAATATTTATACAGTGTGGAAGAGCTGCCACATATTAATGTAGGAACATTTTTTGAGGAAGAAAAAGGTGTCTGGTGAAGGGGAGAGTGGGGTGTTAGGTGATGTTTCCAGAGGGAAAGCATTTGCAAACTGACTCAGATTTGAGACCATCTTTAAGTTGAGCATGTAATGAGGGGTATGAGGTAAGGCCTTTAATATTAGGGAGGGGTTCCCTGAGTTTGGGGTCTAGGATGGTGAATGCATGGTTAGTGCAATGAAGTCTGATTATGTGACACTGAAGAAGTGGACCAATGGGGGGGGGGTCTAAAAGGTTTGGAGGCAGTAGAAGGACAGGAATGTTCTTTGAGAAGCTTATAGAGTTGGTATCCAAGAAGCAGATTGGCACATGGTTGTACAAGTAGCCAAATGGCTTTATTAAATGTAATACAATGGTGTTCATATCTCATGGACAGGGTAATGAAATAGCAGATACCATTACTTATAGTTTGGGTGGTGGAGGAGTTTTTCTTGGATGCTGCTGCAATCAGTGATACAATAGCCTTATATCATGCTTTCTCATTGTTACCAACATATACACATTCAACCTCCGAAGCTGGATTTGTCAGTCTTATCATGATTCATCTTTTGTAAACTGATGCTAGCCCATAAAGTAGCACTTATCTGAAGTTGATGTTGCTTAAAACGAATGACTCCCCATTATGTAGAGAGTACAGTACAGCAGCAGGAAATGAAAAAAATGTAAGGACAGAAAAATTAAGTATAATTAATTATCCCAAAACCTCTATTATCATATGAATTACAAATAAATACACCTTTACTCAGTTAAACCAAAAACTCCATAAAATGAAAAAAATAATTCTAAAATATTTTCCAAATTCACACTAAGACTTACAATACTTGTTAAATAATACAAGTAGTTCAATAATACAAAATTAAGTAAAAATATGTTTTATGAAGGAAAACCCCAAAAATTCCATGCATTAGTCAATTCCCTTACAAAAAATAATTTTCGTAATTTTGAAACTTGTGCATCTCTACAAACAGGCAGAAGACCAAAATCAGTACCCAAAATCTTTAAAATATTCGTAGAAAATGGCATTTTAGCTATCTGATCAGTAGCCTTGTAGCCAATATATTTGCATTTATTTCAAAATAGGGTTACTTTCCTTAATTTCTTGTGCACATCCATGCACAGTAGTAGCTGTTGAAGTTCTTTCTCAGACCTTCTAATGATTTGATCATCAATGTATAACCAATGTACTTGTGTTTACTCAAAATTAAAACTACTTTTCCTGATTCCTGTTTTGGAACATTCAAGTTTTATCTTTCATTGCATGAATCATATCATCAGCATAAGCAAACAACCCCAGCACAGATAAAGCAACATCCAAGCCCATCTCCAGTCTAATAAAGTAAGATATGAGTTATAGTAGGGCTCCCCCTTTCCCTCTTCGCACTACAGCCCCACTCACCAAATACCATCTCCCTTCTCCCTACCAACCATCATAACCTTACATAGTCAATTGCCTCCCTCCAGTTTAAACACCTTCACAACTCTACTTCTCTTCCCCATCTTTCCTCTCTGCTCACACTACTTAAACACCCCTCCCGTACTTCTTCTCTGATCTTCAATATGCTTTTTACCTACTTCCTCACTCCCCTTCTACTTCTATAATCCTACCTCTCCGCCTATCACCTACAAATTAAACCCCTGCACTTTCAACCTAGCTCCACATACACCACTGCTAAATCCCAAAGCCAGCACTACTTCCCCATATTGCCCTCCATCTTTCTCCCCTCCAACTGGCTCCTCCCCAAAATCAAAACATCCCCTCACACATGCAATCTCCTACACTCTAAGCAGAAACATCACTTCTGTCACCTAACAGCAAAACCTCTACTCCTTCCTTTTAATTCCCTTCTCCTCCCTGGTGACATTCACCCTAACCCTTTACCCATCTCCAACCCCTCCAATTCCACTGCTTGCACACAGCCTCCATCCCAACTCCCAAACTATCCCAATAAATACCTAACCCTTTTCTCTATCAATATTTGTAGCGTCATGAACAAAATAAGTGAATTCCATGTTTGGATGGCCTGCCACTCTCCTGACATAATCTCTTTGACCAAAACCTGGCTCAAATCCCACATCACTGACACAGAATTCCTTCCCCCGGGATATAATATCCTTCACCTAGACCATGATAATAAAAAAGGTGGAGGCATTGCCATACTGTATGCTGACCACCTTAATCTGTCCCCTCTACTTAACCCACCCCCTCCTTCTACCCAGTAGAGCTCCTAACAGCTAATTTTAAGCTCAATAACCATAAAACCATAACAATTGCAGCAATCTACATACTCTCTGGTGACAACATCCCATTATTAGAACAAACTTTTGCATGGCTCTCCCATAACATGCATAATGAATCTACTCTGCTTGGCAACTTTAACATTAATTGGCTATCTCTATCTTCCAAATCACCCTGCTCTTTTATTAATCTACATGGTTTTACTCAAAATATCACTATGCCCAAATACCTTAACAAATCTACCAACTTATCCTCTATCATCGACTGGATACTTGTCTCCAATCCTGACCTCTACCACTACCCAGAAACTCTACCTGATTCCATCAATGACCATTACCCAGACCACAAAAAAATCTAAGAATGCCAAAGCCTCTCTAACTTTCTCCCCAAAGTTTTCAATAACATGCTTTCTGCTATTAACTGGTCTTTCCTATCTCACCTTGCCTAGATGAAGCAGTACTCAAATTTAATTCTGCATTTCTTAACATACTGAACTCACTCATCCCACTTCAAAAAGTAAGAGTAAAATCCCACTACTCCCCATGGCTATCCCAGGCCACACAAGCTCTGGTGCACAAAAGGGACAAAGCCTAGAAAACCTGGACAAAGCCAAATCCCCTACCCATCTCCAAACCTACAAAGAACTTTGTAACCTCTCCAAAAAGCAAGTCTACCTTGACAAGAAAACATTTTATCTAAAACCACAAACATCTTACCAAAATAACCCCAAAATATTCTGGAACACATTCGACCAAATCTTCCACCCAGCTAACCCCAATGCTCCTAATCCCTGCCATGATAGCACTCCTCTTGAAACAGCCATCTCACTTAACACCTGCTTTATTGATTCTATTAGTAAACTAATTCCAAAAGCCAACTCCTCTAACCTCACCAACCCTCCCTCCAGTTCTAACCAAAACAACTTCTTTTCACTCAATCCCGTATCTATGAACTACATTGAACACCTCCTATGTAAACTCAAACCATGCTCTCCTTCAGTGAATAACCTACCTCCTCTCTTTCTAAGACATACTGCAAACTCCACAGCCCACCCCGTATCCATCCTCATCAACCACTTTCTGTCTGAATCCACTGTTCCCTCACTTTGGAAGCAGTTCTTGATAATACCAATTCGCAAAGGATGTTACTCTGTCAAGTTTGCTAACTCACGCCCCATAGAAATATTACCCCCCCACCCCACCCCGTCAAAGATACTAGAAAAATGTGTTCACAAACAAATCATGGACTATCTGCTACATCTATCATTCATTCCATTCTCTACAAATCCACTGCTTGCCCTAACATCTCCACACTGGTAACTCTCTACACCTCAGCAAGAACACTCAGGAGCTCTAACCTACAACACCTTGAACTCACTAAGCCCAAAAGCAGCATTGACCAAAACTTATATAGTTACTCCCCTCCCCAAAACTGGAACAGGCTTCCCCATGACATCAGCAAAATAACAACAACACATGATTTCAAAAAGGCTGTAAAATGAAATCTACTCAATACCTCGTAACTGTAAATCCTAGCCAATCTCTAACAACACTGACATTGCTTACCTCCACTATACTGATGCTATTCGTTGCCAATTTTTCATCAACTATCTGATGCTGACTCTGTACCGAGTATCTTGTAAAAAATCTCTCTTTATGACTTATTTGGTTTTGATGACTTGATTCTGATATGGTGTAATTTGTAAATAACTAACACATTGTTTCAAATAATTGCACTGTGACATAGCTTGTCTCAAAATATCATGGATATTTCTTTCCCTTCACTGAACTCATACTGTAAAGTGTATATAGGCCTACTACCGTTTCTAGCAAGCATATACTGTGGTACTGATTGTATTTTTGTTTACTTATATGTACTTTTTCATGACCATTTGTCTGTTAATAAATATCCATGCTTTTGTGGAGCTTTTCTCCCTGGACCACCACTGAAAAAAGGCTTTTGCTTAATCAGGCACTCTCAGTCATGAAATGTCAAATAAAATAAATGTGTCACCACAATAAGCAAATGTCTATTAAGTGGACAACCCTATTTCACTACAAAATGCATAACAACCCCCTCACTTATCAAACCATTAACTAAGAGCAGCAAGTGAGTACATTGATAAACACATTTACAAAATTATATGAAATGGTATCCAAATCCATAAGCTTACAGAATATCCCAGAGGACACTGTGCCTGATGGTATAAAATGCTTTCTTAATATCACAGCCTAAGAAATGGCCAGCTCAGGTTGTTAGCAGACATGGAATCTATCAGCTCCTTGAATGTAAGTAACAGTTCTTTTATGTCCCAATGTAGATCCCCATATATTACCGTTGCTAACTTCTCCACAGGAAAAATTTCACTAGTATCTTACAAATGACCTAGCAAAAAGTTACGGCTCTTTGATTATCAAACTGCAGTTTGTCTCCTTTCTTTCAAATATACCTGATCACCCTACCAAAACCTCTGTCTTGGAAACACAACTACTATTCCATTCATTCAGACCTCAAGAAAAATTTTATGTTTAGCATTATTTAACACTGTGTCATATAAATAACGTGCACTATCCATACCAGGAGTAGAATGTTCACAACCACTCTGCAATACCTTATCCAGCTCTACCAAAGTAAAATCTTTGTCAGTCTGCCCCAGTTCATGATCCAATAGTCTGTGCTCAGTCCCTTACTGTCAATAAGTAGTATATATAGCTCTCACAACTGACATAATTATGGTTGTGGTCAAGCCAAGAAAAGTCTGTAGGATCCCATTAACTATACATATACATTTTTTTCTTCTTAACAGCATTGTGCAGAAATGTATTAAATACTTACTTTTTCTCTGAAATGTAAACTGTGCCTCTTCATAATAATATCTTAATCTTCTGCAAATTTGCAGCATAATGGTTGTTTTCATCCAAATATCAATGCAAGTTTTCATCTTGCAACAGTCAATTAATAAAAACCAAGGAAATTAATATATGTTTGCTCATTAACTTTCCTTTGTCATTTTCTATAGGTCAAATACAACTACGTATATTTTTCCTTCCAAGCTACTCACTACAGTCCCCTAGCAAGAACACACATTCTTCATACCATGTCTTTACCCCTAGTAATTAACCTCCTCTTGAAACTCTGCTTCAGAACTAAATTTAAGCATTGATTCCTTATCCCTTGAATAATAGCAGTTGGGTTATTTACAAGGGAGCTCAAACTTTTAAAATGTTCAGAAGAAAAATCAGCTCACAAGGACAAGGTTACTATTTTAGACAAAGATTCAGACATTACACAATAAAGAGTTTTTTTTTTTTTTTTCCTTCTCAATATGTATAATGTCTAACATTTCCATTCTTCTGAGTGATAATTCTTTTCATGAAGTAACCCATTTGCTGGTATAAAACAAGAGCTTCTTTTTTGTACATCATTAATCGTTATTAAACTCATTTGCCAATGTTACACATAAACACATAAAAATCGTTTCACTGTTTCCAGGAATGCATTCTGTACAAAATGAACTGTAGAAGCATACAAGCTGATAAACATAAGTGTAGCTCCTTGGGTTAAGATGTACACAATCAGCCTATGAGGCTCAGTAACTGTCACATCCAGTAAGAATGACATATTAAAAACAACCTTGAACACTTGTCCAAGTTCATATGATTTTCTACCCGATATTGTCTCTATTTCCTCAGTCAGAGCTGCCACGTTTAATCAAACATCCACCAAACTGAGAATATCACAATAAATACACTATATTCACTTCAAAAGCAAAAATGTTTTTTTAATGTAGATCTTATATTGTTCACATTGAACATTGCCTTTTTAGTCTCTCCTTCTACCTTTTACTTGTGAGCTTTTTTACTATCAAACCCTAGTGACCAGCAGACTGCTCATGGGTAATTACAAGAAGAGATTCTACCTGCACTGTTTTAGCTTGAGTGATGGAAGATGGTAGCACTGTACTAGATTCTTGTTCCCTTGTGTATTAAGTACTTGTATAGTTTCATCACTGACTGAATATTTTATGCAAGCTGCATTATCAGTACTAGAATGATCCACTGAAACAGCATCAGGAGACTGGCAATCCGTTTACAAAGGTGGAATAATAAGCCATTAAACAA
>NC_056739.1:1895346051-1895453551 GCF_019279795.1 Protopterus annectens | reverse complement strand
GATAGATAGATAGATAGATAGATAGATAGATAGATAGATAGACAGATAGATAGATAGATAGATAGATAGATAGATAGATAGATAGATAGATAGATAGATTCAGGACACTAACAAATCATACGGCAGCAGTATCGCTAATGAAAACTTTCCCTCTGCCAGCTGTCTGGTATGTGGGCAGATTTATTCCATTGCAAGTTTGTGTTGATTTTTGACACAAAGCTAATGTGCAGTATCTCAGTGTGTACCTTTCATTGTTCCTTCTTGTTTTACTGTCTTAATTTGAATAGGAAGCTTAAAAACTGAGGTACAGCATTCACACATTTTCCTAGTATCACTAAATAAATGACACTAACTCAACATATTTTCCTGATATCACAAAATAAATAAATAATACATACATACAACAATATATACGTAAATGGACAGAAAGCTAAAAATGGTCACTTTAAGTAACTGCTTCATGAATGCCTTCATGAACATAACAAGCTAATCATAAACATGTATTTAATGTATTGTGAGCAATAAGTTTTCTCTAAAGTTGTGTTATTCTGTCATATTATTTTGCTCTTCTTATAGCTTTTCCAGATATTTATTTCATTAATCACTGTACTAGTATTTGTGATTTACTAGCTGACCTTGAAATAGTTCCACATGTCCAGTACTCACTCTAGTCTTGTAAATAAAGTTAAATAACTCCGTGGTTAAGGTTTCATTGTGTACTACTTGAGTATGTTATGTGCGTTCATCCTCTTCAGTTTGTCCATACCTATAAGGTGCAATGTTAATGAGAAAGACGACACAACAAGCCAGTCTACTTCCTGTCAGCTTGTTTTGATATGTGAGCACAAAACATGGAGACTGACACTTTCTGATCAGCAGTATCCTACAAGCCATTTGTATTCACCTCATTCCATTACTGTCATGCTGAAGACAAAATCATCCATTCTGAGCACTGTTTTAATATATTTTGCAACAAGTACTTGTAGTATATCTTTCCACTAGGCTGTGTTCTGTATGCCGCTGTGTTAGCAGGCTGTCAGTATGATTCAATGGCTTGACAAACTAGCCTCTAGCTGCTTGGGGACCAGTGACCAGGAGCTCAGATTCCATTATCAGTGGTCACCGGAGAAGTGAAACATCAGTACAAAGAATATATCTTAATATGCAACCGGAGCAGAGGCTTCTCTAGCTTTCTTACCCCAGGGAAAAAGAAAATCAATGCATGACTGTGAAAAAGCTTTTATACTTTGTATGTGGGGCAGATGTTTCCCAAGTAATTTGGCAGCACTTTCCACAACAGTATCTGGGACGCATCACACTTTACAAATGTACTTGATGATTTTATTAACTGGAGACCATTACAGGAGTTCTGCTGTAAATTCCCCAAATAGTATTTCTTCTGACAAATAGCCATCACTGTCACACATTCTCAGATCAGTTTGCTGCTAATGTGTTTGAGTGACTTGCATGTTGCAACACTTGTCTGTGAGAAGCTGTTGCCACTTCAGATGTATTAGACTGGCCTGAAATGGAAAGGGCAAGGTGCAAAGTAAATAGGATACCCAGAACTCAAAAAAATGCAGCAAGCAGCAAAACAGTGGCACTATTGGGAAAACTATGTAAAATGTACCAGTTAAGTCACTGCATGTCTTGAATTTTATACATCTTTTTTAAATGTAGTGTTTCTGCTATTGGTTACTGAATAAAAATCTGTAAACAGGCAAAAGCTGTTTCCCCCAAGAGGATAGCAACCTCTTAAACTAGATGCTACTTAAAACTTTAATGCTTTGGCATGATATTTTGTTGCTATGGGAATACTGTTCCTTGAAAAAAACAACATTAAAACAAGAAATAGGTGCTGATTAAATTCTTATGTGAAACATTCCTGATTTCTTCTCCATGACAGCAACTAAAAGTAAGTGGAGTAAGAAATGCAAAGTAAATTAGATTCAGATATCATATATATATATATATATATATATATATATATATATATATATATATATAGATATAGATATATAGAGAGAGAGAGAGATTTTATATATATATATATATATATATATATATATATATATATATATATATATATATATATATGTATACATACACACACACACACATACACACACACACACACACACACACACATTTAGTTTTATTATTTTGATAAAACCATCAGGTGGCCATGGTGGCGCAGCGGTTAGTGTTGCCACCTCACAGCAAGTGTTTTTTCCGGTTCGATTCTCAGCTCGGGTGCCTTCTGTCTTGAGTCTACATGTTCTCTTTGTGGTCATGTGGGTTTTCTCCTGCATCCCAAAACATGCAGTAGGTGAATTGGACACTCTAAATTTGCCCTGAGTGTGTGCCTTCTGTGGTAGGCTGGGCACTGGACTGGCAACTCAACACTGTAAAACTCCACTGTCAATCATGAGCAGAAATATGATCTGTTGTGGCAACCCCTGACCAGGAAAAGCCAGAAGGAAAAGATTTTGTTAATACCATCAGGTAGCCAGAGTCCACCCATTTTCTTTTATTGCCTATTTGTTTCCCTTTTGTGTCTGAAATTTGAGTAATGGGATACAAGGATCCAGAGCCCACAGTGCGGTGTGGAACTGAGTCTTTCTTTTATGTGCATTATATTATTATACCCTTCTCTTTTCTTACCTGCAGTATGGATGCAAACAAGACAGGAACATCTGTAGAAGCATATCTCCTCTATAGTCTGTAATCGTGTTACATTGCCTAGTCAATTTGTCAACACTGTTTTAAAAATGTATGATTATATTACCTGTTTGCTCAACTGGAGCCTGTAAACTGTGTGTAACTTGTAAACATTTTATGATTTTTACTATATGTTCTACCTTGGAGCTTTTCCCCTCCAGGCCTCCGCTGAAAATGGGCAAACTATCCTGGTCAACAAATGTAAAATAAAATAAATAAATAAAATATTGCTTATTATATTCAATGAGTAGGTAGGGTATGACCCTTCTAAAGCTTCATCTATTTCTCACAGGATTTGCAGCATTAGTGAGGGGGTCACATACCCTCCCACCAATGAGAGGTGAGGGGGTCATTAGTTGCTGCTCTGCTTTCCCATCATCACCAGGCCAACAGCACTTCAGCCACTGATCAAATTATGAAAGTTGCAGTGGCATGAATAAATGCTTTTTCTCCTTGTTATAAAGTTATCAGTACATAAACCAAAGTTCTGTTAACATAGATATAGATATAAATATAGATGTAGATACAGATATAGATAGTCGTATCAAATATTTTTATATTATTGTGCTGTTTTTAATATATTATGGTGGTGCTGTGGTAGTGTTGTTGCCTCCCAGTAAGATGTTGCCCTGTTCGATTCTCAGCTAAAGCATCTTTTGTGTGGAGACATACGTGATTGGGTGTACCTTCATTGAAGGTTGTGCGTCAGGGCTGGCAACTCAACACGTAAAAATCTACTGCCAATCATTAGCAGACCGGAGTTCCGCTGTGGCGACCCCTAACTGGGAAAAGCCAAAAGACACAACATATATATTTATATATATATATATATATATATATATATATATATATATATATATATACACACATATACTATACGTAGCCCAGGCTGGTATGACCCTGACCCTGAGTAGCATCCTGCCCTCACCAAAATGATACCACGGTATAAAGAAAAAATTATCAATTTCAACAATTGGCTAAGTTTCTGGTATCATTCAAAGGGGATTCAGTGTCTGTCCACCTGGGATGACATGCTTGACAAACCACCCTGCTTCCCTAGAGAAGGCTGCACTTGTCACCCTTAAGCTTTCAAATACTGGCCAAGGCTCTTGCCACCCCCATAGTGCCTTTTTTAGGCAAGGCTCAAAAGACAAACCCACCACCGTAAATAGCACAAGTAACAAAAAACTGAGAGTAGTGCTACTCAATGCCAGAAGTCTAAACCTCAAAATGCATGCACTTGAGGCACTCCTCAGTATGGAGAAAATCGATATATGTGCAGTAACAGAAACCTGGTTTAAGGCTCCAGAGAGTATACCAGCCCTACCAGGCTACAACTTATACCATACATTTTGGCCACAGAACCCGGACCGAAATACAAAAGGTGGGGGGTGTATCCATATTCATCAAGGATACCCATACCTCCAGGTTAGTGGCACAGCACGATGCTTCAGAGATCATCCACGCACAACTAGCAACAGGAAAAACTGCAACTCAAATTGTAGCTTGCTACAGATCACCCACCATGTCCCAGGACCCCCATTCCGCATTTCAGGAAACACTGGGAAACATAAAGGTCCTACCAAACACCCTAATATTGGATGATTTCAATTACCCAAACATTAACTGGGAGAACTACTCAAGTACTAACTCCCTTGCCCAACATTTCCTAGAATTTATAAACTCAAACACCCTGGATCAACTGGTCAACACTCCCACCAGAGTTGACAACATATTGGACCTGGTCATCACCAACATGGGCGACCGGTGTTCCACACCAGAGGTCAACCCCTCGCTGGTTAGATCTGACCATAAACAAATCACTTTGGATATCCACATTACCCCACCCCCACCCCCACCCCACCCCCGGACAAGGAAACCACAGTGAAAAACTTTTCAAAAACAAACTTCCCGCTACTTAAGACCGAGGTGAAAAGTTTCAAAGCCCCCATGCTAAAGGATAATGCTGTCCAAGCTGCAAAATCCTTTACTAATGTATTCTACAAGCACCTACAAGAATGCATGGATTGTGCTATCCCAAGCAAAACCAAGACTCACTCCACCAAGAAAAGGAAACCAGTCTGGTGGACCCCTGCCATAAACAAGCTATACAATAGAAGGAGGAAACTAGTACTGAAAAGAGTAAAATCCCAGGAAGGGAAGACATCCCAGATCAGTATCAGCAAGAAACTACAATCCCTCATAAAATCATCCAAGGCAAGCTTCGAAAGAAAAATTGCCAAGGACTCTAAAGATAACCACAAGTCATTCTTTAGCTATGTCAAGAATCTAACTGGCAATGCTCAGATCTGCTCGGAGTTAGTGTAGAATGGCACAAAATACACTGAAACGACTGATATCACCAACATCCTGGCAGACAGGTTCAGTGCAAACCTCACCCCCCTCTCACCCCCAAAAGGGCCCACAACCATACCAGAAGAATGTAGAACCCCTGAAATCACAGACACTCAGGTTAAAACAGCTCTCTCCAAAGCCATAAATACAGCATCAATGGGACCGGATGGTGTCCCAGGCTGCATCCTACAACATGAGTTCAAAGATGAACTAACCCCTCACCTAAACACATTGTTCAAACTCAGCTTCTACACAGCTACGTACCCATAGAGTGGCGCACAGCAACGGTTATTCTGCTCCACAAAGGTGGAGCCACAACAGACCCTGGGAACTATCTCCCTATAAGCCTGACTAGCTTGGTCTGCAAGGCTATGGAGTGCAGCATCATGGAACTCAGTAACAGAGACACTGGGAACCTCCAAACACTGGACCCTACCCAGTTTGGCTTTGTTAAGGGCAGATCATGCCTCCTGAACCTGGTGGACTTCTTTGAGACAGTTGCCAAGGCTACAGATGAGGGAAAGGTGGTACACACAGCATACATAGACCGCGCAAAGGCCTTCGACACCATTCCCCATTCTGGTATTATAGACAACCTCACCAGCCTGAACATAAACCCCTACGTCACAAGATGGGTTGCCAACTGGCTCATGGACAGAACCCACATGGTGAGAGTTGCGGGACCTAGATCCAACTCTAAACCGGTTACAAGTTGTGTTCCCCAGGGCTCAGTCCTAGGACCCCTCCTGTTCGGCATATACTTCTCAGAGGTACAGGCAAGCACAGCAGGACTATGGCTGACCAAGTTCGCAGATGACTGCAAACTAGGGGCTATAATTGACTGTCCAGCTGACACAGACATCCTCCAAAAGGGTCTCACTGAGACGGATACCTGGTGTCAAAATCATGGCCAAAAGCTAAATGCCAAAAAGTGCATAGTCATCCCCTTTGGAAAAAACAAAGTACCCACAAACTACCACATAGGTGGTAGTCCCCTAAATACAGAAGACATAATAAGGGATCTGGGGACCCAAGTAGATAGTAATCTCTCCTTTGATAATCACATTGCCAAAATGGTTAGAAAATCCTTCTATATGGCCCACCTAATCACAAAAGGGTTCGCATCCAGATCAAAAGAGGTCATTGTGCCCCTCTACTCATCACTCATCAGACCCATCATAGAGTACAACACCCCATTTCGGATGTACCTTACAAGACACCTGCAACAGCTGGAAAGACCACAGAAGTACCTCACCAAGAGGATCACTGGCCTCAAACAGATGCCCTATGCAGCTCGACTGAATAAACTCCAACTGCACTCGGTTGCATATCGCCTACTCAGAGGTGAGCTCTGCCTGACATACAAGGCCATGTCCAATCCAGAATTGATGGACATGCTCCACCTAAAGAAAACCATATCCCCTCGAGCCACACACTCTAGGGATCTAAACCTTACCACAACAATAAATAGGATGTGCTAGAGGGATAGATTCCTGTCCCAGAGACTTCCCATGCTTTGAAACAAGATTCCAATCTACATTAGGCAGAGCTCCTCGCTAACACTCTTCAAGAGAAACCTTGACGAGTGGATGGGAAACAGAAAGTTTACCCCGGGGATCACTTCAGTGGTTCTGCTGGACAGAGGCACATGGAACTAATCTAAGGGGGCGGCAAAAGCCAACACATTCTGGCTAGGCTTATAAATGCCTTCAGGCAGATAGCCTAGTACCTACCTATGAACCTATGAACCTATATGTAAAGAGATCTGGACTTGAGTCCCAGCTGGGATTTGTTTTCCTGGAGACAATTCCCTCTTAAAAAGATGTAAATGGTATTGATTGCTACATAGGTGTTTCTTGCTACTTTATACCATTTTCATTTTGAAGCAGTAACTCTAATTATAGTCAGTTTTTTTCATCCATTCTTTCATTTAACATATACCTACTAATACCTATTAATATAAGACAGCTTTAAATGAAACTTTAAATGGAACTTCAGGTAAAGCTTGCTCCCAGAAACAGTCCAAGATTATGTAGAATATCTTAAATTCAGCCTTCTGGACAGTGAGAGATGAATATACCTCACAAGTGCACATCATCACCAGGAGCAGTCATTCTGAATCTAAAAAATCCATGTTCTGTGCTATTCCACACTGAAATGATCTGTCATGTGTTTATTGTTGCTATTTTTAAAAAAATAACAATGTCATATTAATTAATTAAAGGAACTTTCTGTAAATATTAATTAACTCTTGATATCCGTGTTATAAGCTTTCTATATGAAGATTTTAGTAAGTGTTTTACATTTTACCCATTTTTCCACATTATTAGAGGCAGTGTTCCACATGCTAAAGACTCTATGTTGGGAGCTATGTGTGACAATGATCTTGGAAGCACCACCCCTGACAGCAATGCTGAAATTACTTTACTTAAGCATGCACTGCAGTCATCCCACGTCATATTTATTTTTTCCTCTGTCACTCACATAAATAAATTACACTTAGCAGAATAAAATTCTATTTCTAGGTCAATTATAACTCATTAAGTGTGTAATTTTAAATTAAATATTGACAACGTTTTATCAAAATACATCATACCAGATTACAAAAGGGCAACATTTCTTTTCCAGCAGTTGTAATAGTAATGTTTTATAGCCACTCTCATTAAAAAACAACTTCAGTGAAAATGTATTACATCAGCAGCTACAACACAAGAGTGGTTTCAAAACAGAAAAATACAATATCAGAAACTTAACCACCTGACTAGGCTGTTTGTGTGCGTGTGTGAGCATGTGCTTGTATGTGCATGCATTTGTGTGCATGCATGCATGTATGTTACATTTACAGATTAAATGGTACTGTCCTGTAATCTCTAAACATGGATGCCACTGAATTTATTCTTGTTCAGGGTCATATTATTGTTTCTTGTTTGTTATTGCCTCAACCAAAAAAGTTTTATAATCAAGAACAAAAGTGGTATCTGGTGGATTTTAACACAGCAGTATATCTGTACCTCTGCCAGTGGTGATCATTTCAAAAGTTGAACTGTTTTTATGGTCATCAGTGAAGAAAGGCCCAGATACCATAGTAGCTGTTCTTCCTTCACTGGCTAAACAAACACTTAATGTTACTGTAGCTCTTCAAAGACGATAAGGAGACAGATGTGTTGGGCATGTCTCAAGATATCAGTGTGATTCTTGGAATATAGAATGTCTGCAAAGGAAACTGAAATAATGAAACACCAGCTCTGCATGCTTTGAGATTCTAAATAAAGTTTCAGCAAATCAGTCCATCATAAAAAAAAAGAAAACCGTCAAAGCGAGGGTGGGTTTTACATAATGATTAAGGTCATTACCTTGCAGATACAAGGTACAGGGTTTAATTCTGACTTCAGCTTATTCGACAGGCTCAAAATGGCCCTTTGGGACAGTTATCCCAGTGATCACACAAAGAAATTCTGAACCTGCTGAACAAACTGGCAGTGTTTTAGCTGCAAAAATGTAAGAAATGCAAAGTATTGTGAGAGCAGATAAAGAAGTACCAGCTAGGATCAAAGTTCTAAAAAAACAATGAAAAGAAAGCTGCAAGCAGTTGAAAATAAGAAAATGGATTATCTTATTTAACAAAAATGCTACACGGATTCACAGTGCAAACAGGATGCAAAACCATGAAGTGGAAATAAAACATGTCAGAATAAGACTGCTAATGAGGATGCTCAAATAGAATCAGCCCAAGTACAGATCAACTCTGCTCTATCAAGATGGTCTAAAGCAATTGGTTAGAGCAGACTTTGAAATGCATGCTGAACTGTAAATTCAATGGAACCTAACATGTTGTTGATTAAATCAGAGTTCTAAAGCATAATTTTAGAGAAGGTACAGTGCAAGCTAAAGAAAAAAGTAACAAAAGTTGGGATAACTTGCTTCCCAAAAGCTGTGGATATAATCCAATCATAATTATTCAGAGCAATCCCTAAAAGAGATGCAAACATGACAACAGCACACTCAGATTCATAATGGGAAGGCAAAGACACTAAAAACATCCTGAAAATCTTGTATACATTTTTATTACATGCAACTTTTTTAAAATCTCCTTACATGAAATGTGTACGTGTCTTCACTTTGGGGTGGTGGTGCTGCGGTTGCATTGTCGCCTCACAGTAAGACATTGTCCCGTTCGATTCTCAGCTAGGGCATCATCTGTGTAGAGACATGTGTGAATGGGCGTACCTTTGTTGAAGGTTGTGCATCAGAGCTGGCAACTCGGCACGTAAAAATCTACTGCCAATCATTAGCGGACCGGAGTTCCGCTGTGGCGACCCCTAACTGGGAAAAGCCGAAAAGACACGACATAAAGACACTTTAACTTTGCTTCCAACCCTCCATCTCAAACATATGGAACACTACCTTCCACAATGTGGAGCAAATGGACAGTGGAATACTTCCTCTCACAATGTGGAACACATGGGTAAAATGTGGAACACTGCCTCTCATAATGTAGAAAAAATGAGCAAAATGTGGAACACTGCCTCCAATAATGTGGAACAAATGGGCAAAATTGTGGAACACTGCCTCTCAGAATGCAGAATAAATGGACAAGATGTAGAGTACTTGCTACCACCTTCATCTAGAAAGTTCACAGCATAGTTAATAATTGTTTTTTCATTATAACAAAAATGTTTCAATTAATATGATTCAGCATTATTGATATCTACCACTTGAATGTAAAAAGGCATTTTTACATTCTAGTTTGCTACAAAAATATTTTTATCATGTAGGAAATTTCATTCTAGAACTAAGACTAACATAAGTAGTGTCAAAGTCTGCTTACGGAGTAACAAGCTATCACAAACATTACGCAAATGTTATACAGCCTTCACCAAAATTACAAAACCAGAAGGCATACTGAAACTGAAATTAAAAGGAAATGAATATAATTTACAGCTTTAATTACTGTACATATCCATGTACAAGTTTATCTTGTATGAGAAAAATATTGTGTTTACAAAAACTTCACAGGAAATTGTCATTTAACTAAGGGGAAGATATTCAGCTGTCAGTTAAAAATGTTCAGGAGAAATGTCACAGTAACCAAAGGAAAATCTGTCCATCTGTGAATCTGGCTCGTTGAAAGTTCATTCATTTATTCAGTCCTTTCACTAGCTGTCAAACAATACAGTGACCATGAAACAGAAGGAATCTGAGCACACTTACTTTCATCTCTATTGAGTTTGTTTTTAAATACATTTGCAATTTTTTGTTCACATTCTAAACATGGAGTTAAAAGAGTATCTATAAGGAATGGACACAAAAATATTCATAAAGCAAAAGAAATATACATACACAGCACCCTCCTAGTTCTTTTTTAAAAATAGGGTCATCAAATATTTTGAAAAGATGGTGAAACATGTAAGTTCTTCAGTGGAAGCAGATGACAGCTTCTACTGCCGTACTATCTACAGAAATTACAATGCCTCTTACTGTTAACAGCAAGAAAAATATATGCATGCACCCACACACACGCACACACTTTACTCAAGGAACTGTCATGGAGTTATGAGTTTAAACCCAAAAAACACATATTTTATGAGGAACAGACTAAAAATATGAGGCAAAAATCTGGGCAGTAGGGAGATACCTCCCTCCCTCTTTTACAGACATACCTACACCTACCTACCTACCCACTTCTTACTTACATACACACACACATACCCCTACCTACCTACCTATCTACCACTTAAATAAATACACACACACACACACACACACACACACACACACACACACACACACACACACACTTAGATTTTACTTGTCGGTTCGTGGTCTATATTTCAAACATCTTCTGGCATTCGAATTCCATGCATGTAGATGACAAATACATAAACATCAGGTCACACAGACACAGAAAGCAGAAGCAAGTCACACATGCCTGTCATGTCTGTGTGTGCAACCAGACACAAAGGGAATTTGGCATTCTTAAAGAATTCCCTTAAAAATGTTTTTTTTTTTTTTTTTTTTTTTTTTAATTAATTAAATAAATAAATCTCCCATCCAGCAGCTCCCCTCCTCCTAGCCAGTGTGCGTCCTCTCCCAGCCAGTTGCCTAGTGCTGGATGTGGCTCTGCCAGGGATGCAATGGTATTACATTGCAAAATTTTTTTAAGTCAAATTGCACCTGCCTGCGGGCACCCATGCTGCAGACCCTCTGATTGTAACTTTAACTTTTTCATTCAGACTTTCCTTCTAGCCAGCCACCCCTCCTAGATACTTGAAGCTGTTAACCTGTTCCTATATTTTCCCTTATATCTCAATTCCCAGCTTCTTCTGATTTCCCCCATCTGCTTACATTGCAACTGTCTTATCTGCACTCAGTTTCATCCCACATGCCTTCAGCTTTGCAGTCCATTCCACTGTACTTTGCTGAAGTTCTTGCTCAGTCTGCCTGTAATGCCACTTCATCTACTACAGTAACTTTATTGATCTGACCCTTGTAACCTGTTTGCTAATGTAGTCCATCACTGGTATGAACAGCAATGGCTTAAGACCTGAACCCTGATGCATAACCACTCCCACCAGGAACCCCAATGTGGAACACTGTTTGTATTTGAGTCATTGGGTCCTTGTACATAGTCTGCACTAATTTCACCAATGTTTCTGGCATTCTGAACCACCACAGGATTGTTCAAGTCAGTTTTCATGGGACATTGTCATATGCTTTCTCGAGGTCTAGGAATGCCCAGTTGGACTCTTTCCTTATCTCTGGCTTCTTCTCAGCTATCTGTCTCACTGTAAATGATGGGTCAAGTGTGCTGCTTCCTGAAATGAATTCAAACTGCTCATCTCCCATCTTACTTTTTCCTACTCTGCATTTTTATTTATCAATCACTCTGTCCAGAATTTTCATGCAGTATGATAGGAGTCTGCTACCTTTACACTGCTCACAGTTGTGAATTTCCCTTTTGTTCTTGAACACTGGCAACAGTATGCTTATTCTCCAATCATCTGGGATAAGCCTTTATCTCCACATGCCTTTGAATACCCTCAGGAGCCATTTCTCCCCACCTCATCCAACATCTTTATCATATGTGCTGTGACCTCATCTGAGCCAGCTAATTTCCATGACTAAATTTTTCTTAGTGCTGTTTTTACATCTTTGATGGTGAGCTCCTCCTCTTCTTTCATCATTGTTTGTATTTAGGGCAATACAGCTTCAGGGGGGTTTACTTCATTGAGAAGCTGCTGGAAGTACTTCTTTCATCTGCCTTTGATGTTGTGTGAACTGGTGAGAAGGTTGTCATTTGCATCCCTTATGAAGGGACTCTGACTATCTTCTATATCTTTCTGTATTTGCCTTGCAACCTGATGTAGTTTCTTTTTGCCATCTATTGACTCACTTTCCAGAAGCTGGTAGAATGCCTTCGATGCCTTGTTCTTTGCTATTGCAACGCCTGTATTAGCCTCTTAGTTAGACAATCAGTATTCCTTCTTGCTTCATCCATTTTTGCTCTCTCCCACTTTTTCCTGCACTTCTACTTTCTTTTGATGACTTCCTGGACTTCTTTGTTTCACCATGCATTTCCTTGTGCACATTATTTCCATACCTGCCTCAGTTGCATATCTGTCCATTTGGTGACATCACTGAACACACAGCTGAATCACCTATTTCACAGCAGGCAGTCCTTGATCTGTGTTCTCTTATCTTGAGGATATTATGCAACACATTAGATGCCCAAAGCAGTTGGTCTGTACAACTCTTCCTCATATAGGGTACCATCTAGAGTCTGTGCTGCTCTACACAATTCCTTTCTTGTGTGAGTTTGAGATGGAAACACTCAGTATGTTTTTGAGAGGAGACAGCTGCACAAAGAGAACATGCAAACTCCATACAAGCATTGGTCACAGGTCAGGACTAAACCTTGCACTTTGTGCATGGCAAGCAAAGACCTAAACCATTATGCCAAATGGCCTTGTGGGAGTACCTTGAGAAATTAAAACAGCAAACAGATAGCAAGGAACTGGTTTAAGTTAGCAGATAGTAGGAACCTTGTAGTCTAGGAAATGTTTTACTCAACCTACAAATCTTAAACTGCTAGGAGAATCAATAAAATGTCAATAACAAATAAAAAGTAAGTGTATGGCAATAACAAAGGCAGACATAGTGAAACATAGAAAACCCATGACATTGCCATTCTTCACATGAGACATTAAATCAAGTTCTTGTCTGCCATATATAAAAGTATATAGTTTTGAATGCTAATGTGCTAGCTATGGAGAAATGCACGTCACTTAGTATCCCTTTTCTAGAGTGTTCAGTCTAATTAACGATCTTGGGGAGCTTAGACCATTGCCAGAATATCTCTATGTTGTTTATTAGCCATCCTGGAAATATACACAGTCACCACATAGTGCCAGAGGTGAATAAATATTTGCAGGTCTGAATAAAACTGAAGAAATAAATTTACTTTCCAAAATAGTTGTGCTTGTAAGGCCAGATATATACAGAAGAAAATGCTCCATTTCCAAGAATTAGGAATTCTGTCACTTCAAGGAAGTCTAGCAGAAAAGTTGAAGATTTGAAATCAAACATTTGAGCTCTTCCTTAATGTGACTGGAGTAGCTGAAAAGTTTGAAAAGATACAGTGTGCTATATTTCTCCATGTTGCTAGAGAAAAAGCCTTAGGTTCATAAGTTCATAGATTAGTACTAGGCTAACTACCCTTGCAAGCCATTTTAAGCCTAGCCAATTATCCCTTATGAGACTCAAACCCTGCACCTTGTATTTGTAAGGCAAACACCTTAACCATTAGGCCACCCTCCCAACAAAATGCCTTGCTGCATTGACCAGGAATCAAACCCAGGCCTCCCTCGTGGCAGGCGAGAATTCTACCACTGAACCACCAATGCTCGGATTATATAAAACATGAGGAGAATTAGCTCTTTAGAGGACTGAACGGTCCTGCAGATGTTATACTTGCTTTTGTTAAAGATCTGAAGAACAGCTCCAAAGATTGATAATTGGGTGAACTACATGATTCATTAATAAGAGGTAGAATAGTTTCTTTTTTTTTTTACTCAAAAAGTTTTTATTGATTTTTCTTTAAAAGATAACAAGTAACTTTTTAAGGTAATGTCCAATAATTAAAACAAGATAACAGTGCATATACATTATTTACAATTGGCCTGAAGATCAACCATAAATTAACCAATCTTAATCAAGTTAGTGTTATACATAGATAAGTATTTTCCGTTCTTTTTTCTTTACATTTATGGAGTGTCTGAGTCAATTTTAATGTCTCAATCAGAGATAATATCTTCTTCCATGGATTGTTGCTCCATATCTTAGTTATAATGCTTAGTTCCTTTACTTTAATTTCCATCAGCGCTGTTTCCTTCAGTAGTGTTAAAAATTCTTCAAAAGATGGTTCGGAGTTAGATTTCTATTTCCTAGAAATACATTTCCTAGCAATTGCTAGTATATTCCAAAGTAAATATAAGTTGTTATTATTCATTTCTAAATTTTCATTAACATTCAATAAGATTAAAGTCTTGGATAACACAAATGTATCTGTGAATATAGCTTGTAGAAAGTTACTAATATCTTCTCAGAATTTTTTAACTTTAATACAATCATGAAAAATGTGTATCCAATCTGCTTTACATGTTTATAGATATCGCCAACAGATGACATTATTGGAATAATTAAATTTGGCTAGTTTATTGGGTGAGGTAGAATAGTTTCTGGCATAAGCAATAATCTTGCAAGGAGCAGGTTGGTAACATAAGCAGGCATAATTTATCAAAAGATGTGGATGAGTGAAGATGAAGGGAAATTATAGCTACACAGTTATAAGTATTAATGTAAGAAAACTAAATGTGTAAGTTAAAATATAAGTAAAAAAAGTTGAAACTGAGCAACAAAGAGAGGCTGTGTTTCAAAAGAGGTTGATTCAAAAAGAGGGCCATGTAAAGGAAGAAGAGATAGGGAGCAAAACAAAAAGGGCAGAGTGGAAATGAAAACTGAGAAAAGAAAAACAGTAATGAATGTAAACTGAAAGAATGATTAAAAGATAAAATATAGACAAGGGACAAAAGGAAGATACAATAAACTTAAAATAAGCAGTTTGAAAGATTTTCAAAAACAAAAGGAGGAGGAGGAGGACTTGGAAAGGGTGTAGCATGTAAAAAAGAAGGGTAATAAGAAATACTGTCTTATTAAATGATCCAGAGGAAATTATATTATTAATGCAATACTTGCAATGCTTTGTATAACATGTATGAGTTATGTTTATGGAAATTATGATGTTACAATGCGAAAGTATTGAAATGTTTTACAATATGTGGAAATACCAATGCTAAATATAAAAAAGAGAACCAAATGAAGATGCATTGCATGGGAAAGTTTGCAGTCTGAATTTGAAGAAGCTGGTCAGACACTTGAACCAATATCCTATGTTATTCAAGGGGAAGATGGAAAGATGTACAAAAGGAATTGCAGACATTTTATAAGACAGATACATTTAAAGTCCTAAGAAGAAGAACAGCAAAAACTTTCACATGCAACCAGTAAAACCTGTGATAGTCTAGAGCTACAGAGTGATACTACTAAAGTTATACCACAAAGAAAAATTCAAATTCAGCAAAATTAGCATTAAAGAAAGATCAAATACCCATTACAAATAGAATGTTTATGGACATGGGCAATTTAAAAGCTGATCATGATACTAAGAGCTGATTTATTAAAACAACCTTCAAAAGTGTACAAAAGAAGTATTTTGATAATAAAAAAGTCCATTACTTACTTAGAGTGCGTAAATTTTAAAATCATCACTGTAACACAGTACAAATGACTTCAGAGTCTTCAGAATATAGACATACACACCTTTCTCTAAAAGTAGCACTACTAAATCTGTCCCCAAACCTAGCTCTTACTCTAACTTGTATGTAGAAGTGCACACACACACACACACACACACACACACACACACACACACACACACACACACACACACACATACACCATTAAATCGATCCCCTTACCTTGCCATTACTCTAATCATAACCTGCAAGCCCTCACAAACACACTCACACCTCTTAATTTTACAGCCTTTAACCAAAGCCAAATCCAATACATGATGACAAAACCACAATCTGCAAACTATGCACTCAAGTTGTATGACACAAAAATACACCAGTTTAATCTGTCAACAAAAGCAATGCACAACAGAGCAAACCGTAAAAATGTGTGCCCATGTGTGTGTGTGTGTGTGTGTGTGTGTGTGTGTGTGTGTGTGTGTGTGTGTGTGTGTGAGTATATGTCTATAAGGAGAGATTGTTTGTTTTGATGGTCAAAGACACAGCAGATCAAATGTTTTCAGCTCTGTCCCAATACATCTAACGAAACAGCATTCAAATGCACTTTATTAAACAATGGTGATAGTGTATTAAGGCAGAATCGTACGCTGGTGGCTTCTGATGATGTCAGATTTTTTTTCTGTGCAAGAACACAGTAAGGTAGGAAAGGTGATTGCAGAATCAGTGTACCTATAGAGCTATATGTAGCATAGCTAGGGTGGGGAAAGAGGGGCAACTGCCCTGGGTGCAAAGTGCTATGGGCCGCAATCAACCATTCATCTTCCCGATTGCTCTTTATTGCATTTGTGGTCAAAACTGAGTGCTATAATGCTCCATGTGTGATATAAATTGTAGCAACTACTTGCTACAGTTATAAGAGAAAATAGGTTTTTCTTTTTTTTTTTTATTAAACCATAAGCACTGTAGCGCTCTGTGCAGGTAGGGTATAAACTGTAGCAACTGCTTGCTACATTAATTAAAAGCAGTCTGCTACAGTTTCTTTTTACTACAGTGTGAGGAAGGTGGGTCAGAAACAGGGCACAAAAACAGGACCTGAATGCCTGGGGCAGAAGGGGGAGTGCATGTTGTGCATTTCGTGCATCTGGGCACCTCATTGGTGTGCCAGTAGAAGGAACGGACTTTTCTTTTTCAACTCTTCATTTGAAAAGCTTGTGGGTGTGTGTGGATTGAGTATTTTCTTCAGGACAGTTCTTGAAGAAGAACTGAAGGGATGGATCACTAGTTTTTGGGGCAGGCACAGGCTGCTGGTTGAGTCAGCTAAGCTTCTGTATATATATATATATATATATATATATATATATATATATATGTTATAAAATTATCAAGATGTAGTGATGTACTTCTGGTGGGTTCAGAAGAGCTAATGCACTAAAAACATCAATTGCACAACAATTTTTCTGGAGTGTGTGTGTGTGTGTGTGTGTGTGTGTGTGTGTGTGTGTGTGTGTGTGTGTGTGTGATATTTTGGTTTTCAGTCTTTTGAACTTTTGATCTTATGGCATAGACCCCCATACACATATGTATATGTATATGTATATGTGTGTGTGGATCTGTGCCATAAGATCAAAAGTTCAAAAGGCTGAAAACCAAAATATCTAAAATGCAATATATCTAACATCTACAGCAAAAGAACGCAGTGGAATCAAGGATATCCAAAAACAAAATTCAGCAGACGAAAAGATGCCCAATGCTGAGAGTAAAAAAACCTTAATACCAAAAACAAATAAAAACAGGTAAGCGCTTTCATGATTGCTCGCTTCTTCAGACCTTAATAAACAGTATGAGAAAACAGGCCTTTAAATACATAAAGCATCCAATAAAATTAATTGAAAACAATTGAAATCGTTAGGTGTTAACACATATCAATGTACTAAGCCTCTCTTCTTTAGTAGAGGCTTTAAAGCAACAGCACTATTCAAACCAGGTGGCACATATGCTTTAAAGTTGACAATCCATTTTAACTCAGCAAGTTCAGTCTCATTGCTCAAATCCCTTTGTCTTAAACTTTCATTTAATTTCTGTAGTACTAAGAACTTAAAGCTGTTAGTTAAAACTTAGTTAAAAAAAGAGATTTTTTTTTTTTACTTTTAAACTGTAGCAAACTGCTGATGTTGGAGAGGCAGGTTTCTTAAAGAATTCCCATTCTCTTGAACAGGCTCCCCATCCACAAGAAGCAGAGTTCTTCCCCTATCCCTTTTTAAGTGCAACTTTGACCAATGGATGGGCAATCAGAAATTCACCCCTAGTCTGGTTCCAAAATTCTGTGATAGAGGCAGTCAGTCAATCACCACCTATATAAATCAAATTTGTGGGTCACATTTGGGTTGCTTGGCTAGATTTATAAGGGCCCTAGTGGTCGTTAGCCTAGTATATACATATGCAACTATGAGGAGGGTCAGGGCAAGCCACAGAAATGGGGCCTGTATGGCTGAGTGGGGGGGGGGTGCATCTGGCCAGCTGGTTGATGTGCCATTAAAAGGAAGATCCATTTTTGTAGCAATCAGCTTTTTTTTTTTTTTTAATCTGATAAGGCGTGGTACTGGTTCATGGAATCGTCATAATGTGCTGGTTGAGACAGCTATGCTTTATGCAGAGATACTAATCTGCTATGTTCTATGCTAAAGCAATGTCTTTTTATTTTAAATACATTTAAAAGGCAGATGAAATCTCTGTAGCAGTTTCCTGAATGATACCTCACAGTGTTCTGTCTTCTTTACACTGTGCACACCCACAGCAATTACCTCCTGTTTGTGTGGGAGTTATTGTTCACTATGCTCCCCTATCATCCCAATTCCCCAACCACTCCTCATTATATTACAGTTATAGAACCTGGTCTCCACCCAAAACTCCACCTACTTTCCAGCCCTCTTAAAGGCACACACATAACTGTCGACATACTCTAGACCTTAAGCTAAACCTCCCTTTTTTCCTGTCCAGCCCTCTCCTACATTTCAATATGCTCTCCTACTTTTTCTCTCTTACATATCCTCCCAGTAGTACCCTCAATTTACTCCCCAGTTTTAACAATCTTTTTCTTCTTATCTTCATATCTTCCCTATTAACTACTTCCTAGTTTTAAACTCTATTTTCTTTTTACTCTTCACATTCACTTCTCCTCTCTCATATTCTTCAATTATTTTTCTTATTTACTCCAAATTTACAATGCTAGTATTCTACTCAATTGTATTGTTATCCTTTTCAACTGCTACCTACTTTGCATCTTACCATCACCTGTCTCTATACAAAACTCTCCATACCCACCTCAGCCATCTCCCAAATACTACACATCTCCAACTATTAGTAGCTCCTAGTGTCTTATCCTGTGTTTTTCTGTCCACCTCTTTAAAATAAAGTAGGACGCCCATAATTACATTAGAAGTCTTTTCATAAACCAAAGCTGAAATTCAAACACTCTCATACATATTCCCTGGTGTCTTTTCACTTGAAAACATTTGATGACATCCATCTTAACCAGGTCCACCAACCCATTCAACAAAATAACAAATTTGCCACATCACAAAATAGTTATCCCTCAAAGATATTCAGTCCCCACCTATACAAGGCTAATCTTAGAAGTACAAGAAACAAACTTTCTGATGTGTATGCCTGGTTAGCCAGCACTCCCCAGATGTACTATTAGCCACAGAAACTTAGCTTAAGCAAGAAATACAAGATGTAGAAATTTTACCACAGCAATATAACACCTTAAGACTAGGCAGAGCTCATAAAAAAGATGGTGGCATGGCCATGATCTACAGGAATACTTTAAACCTTTCTAGGTTTGTTATAAGCCTATCCCCAGTCTTCAATGCCAAAATAATTATAGCATCCTTGCAAATTAATCTTCACAAAAATCTTTACATTACAGGAGCTTACTTCCCCCAGGAAATAACATAGTTACTGATGAAGAACTTCTCTTTTAGACATCAAGAAACATCTTACTTGAGACAATCAGTTTAGGTGACTGGAATATTGATTAGAAAACTATTGATGGTAGCAGTCCTTCTAATGTCATTAATCTATATGATCTCACTCAGCTTATTTTAAATCCCAGTAACAACAATAAAAATGATTCTCTTTACCCCCCCCAAAAAAATTCCCTCAACACGTGCCTTACCCAATACCGTAAGTGATTCCCTACCCATCTTTGCAATAAATTACCATAAAAATAACCAAAAAGAACATTAACAAAACCTTGCTCCTAACCTCTTCTCCTTTAGTAAGGACTAAATCTTTGTAGCACTAAAATCAATCAACTGGTGGCCTCTTCAAACCATTCCACTTAATGAAGCCATAGCTCTGTTCAACTCAATTTTCTTAATATACTAAACTAACTAGCCCCAGTGAGAACCAAAAGAATTAAATGAAATCCATATCCTGGCTCTCAAAAAGTACTAAGTTGCAAAAGAGAGAGGGAGACACAGCCTGAGAAAAATGCAAGTGATTTAAAACCATAGCTGCCTATCAATGCTATAAATGTCTCAGGAACTCTATTAAAATCAATTCAATGCTGATAAAAATCTACTATATTAATATACAGACAGCAAATTATAAAAACCTCAAAGCTTTTTGGATTACAATTAACTAGCTGTTAAAAAGTGGTACACTAACATTACCTACACCTTGCTCATCTAACTAAACTGACAGCATACACAGAGAAATCAATACCCACTTCACCCAAACAGTAACCTCTCTTATTAAACACACAGCATAAGCAGACACAGGTTGCTGTCCTCCCTTGTTAGCCTCTAAAACATTTTCATTCAAAGCAATCTCAACTTCTGTATTAAAAAATGTTACAGAACTTAAAATCTTCTATCCCTGCTCCTGACAACGTAACATCTGAGTACTTAAAATTTCTGCTGATGCCCTAGCATCTTTATCATAATCAACCACTCCATCACCAAAAGTTATGTCTCCATCCTATGGAAAAGATGCTACACTCTTGCTCTTCTCAAAGGTAAAACTCAAATGATCTCTCAGACTGCAAGCCTATAGCTATACTGTCTGCACTCTTAAAAATTCTGGAGAAGTGTATTCAGTCTCAGTTTCTTAGCTTTTTTACTGACAACCACCTCTTTTCCCCTGCAAAGCATGGTTTCCATCCTTTTCATAGTACATGTACAGCTCTTCTTAGTTTTATTACATCAGTTGACCAATACTGAAACTCTGGAAATTTATTCTCAACAGTATTTCTAGATTTATCCAAAGCTTTCAATATGATATCCCACCAGAAATTGCTTCAAAATCTATCTTGCTTATAAATACATGAAACATCACTATCTTGGTTCTCCAGCTACCTCTCAAATAGACAACAGGCAGTAAAATGACAAAATGAGATCTCCTCTTTCTTTGCCATTACAGTGGGTGTTCCTCAGGGACCCACTTTAGGACAATTGTTGTTCAATATATTCATTAATGATCTCCACCTACCTTCTAGCAAACCGTTATCATATAGTACACAGATGACTCAACAATCATCTGTTCTGCTAAAAGAGTAGATAAGTTAAAACAACTCACTCAGGCATCTATATCCACTGTAGAGAAATGGCTGTCTAATACACAGCTGTGTCTTCTTAACACTAAAAATATAAAACTAGTTGTATTTACCCCAAGCATTCAGGTGACTGCAAAAATATTTCAAAATCACTTCCGCTGACAACACCAATATATTTTTATTTTATTTATTTTATTTTACATTTGTTGACCGGGCTAGTCTGGCTGGATACATGTCCATTTTCAGCAGAGGCCCGAGGAGAAAAGCTCCACTAAATACTAAGTACATTACAAATAATCATTACTGTTTAGAAATATCAAAAATTAGAAGTCATAACAACACACAGAATGCAAGATACTTTCAAAGAGAAGCAAGTTTACAATAAGCAGTTCATTACATATTAGCAATTATACATAAAATGTACATAGTTAGATTAGAACAGTAAAAGGTGGAGAATTAGTCAGGATGGGATCAGCATAAAGTAAGACAGGGATGATAAGGGACTGAGCAATATTTTGAATTGAGCAATATAGAATTAATAAGTCAAACTAAGATTTTATGAGTCACTGTTGACAAAATACCTTTAATTTCTCTACAAACTGTCGATAATTTCTTTAAATATTAAATGATTGTCATATACCTTGTATCAATTTTTAAGCAGTGTTTTTAATTTGTTATAATTATTTAAACTGCAGATGTTTTTGCTTTATTTTTGAAGATTGTAAAATTGTTTTAAAATGTTTTGTATTAATTCGGAGCTTTTTTCCCCAGGCCTTCAATGAAAATGGCCTTCTAAACAGCTGGACTTCCCAGTAATCAATGTCAATAAATAAATAAAAGCAAAGCTTAACATTTGATCATCACATAAAACAAGGGGTAAAAAGCATCCTCCAACAGTTAGGGCCACCCTATAGAGTTAAACAATACCTCACAGATAATGCCAGAAAAAATATTGCTCAGTCCCTTATCATCCCTGTCTTACTTTATGCTGATCCCATCCTGACTAATCTACAATCCACTCATCTCTCCGGAACTGGAGCAGTGCTATAATAAGGAGGCAAAATTTGCCACCAATCATCCTTTCAAGACACATCATTGTCTGGACTTGACAAAAACTTCAGTGATCAGACCTAAGGTATTACCATACATTTTCCCAGTTAGTCACCTCCCACAAAATCATCTTTTCTCCAGACAGATGACCTAGTTTAAAAAAGATTCTCTGACCTTCTAACCCAAGTAGATGTCAGAGATCCACTGACAAAATGTTAATAACAGTTATAAAAGGTAACAACTCAGTTGGTGATTTTGTTCCTCCTTCTTGGTCAAAATGAACTCCCTTCCTCTCACTGTAAGAAACACAGTACACACCAACTCTTTTAAAGCACAAACAAGAGAATAAACAATACCTGGATCTGTACTTGCACATCTCCTAGATGACTAATGTTCTCCTCTGATGCTCTCCTATTCCTTCCAAGCTCTTTATCTTCAGTTAATGGGTTCAAATTCTCCTCCTAGTCCTCTACTTCTCCATTTTCTCCCTTCTACCTATCCTAAAATATTCTCTTTTTCACCGTGTAATATTAATCCTCCATTTCCTCCTTTTCTTTCCTTCTACAAAGTTTATTTCCAAATATGTTTCATAGCTCTTTACATGATGCTGCTATTAATTAATGATATTCTGTTTAAATTTTATATATTTGCTTATTACTTGTGTACTTCTGTTTGGTGTGTACTTTATGTAATATTATAATTTTTCTGGAGCTTTTTTCCCCATGCCTCCACTGAAAAGCAGTAGCTTTTTGCCCATTTGGAGTATCCAATAAACAAATGCAATAAATAAATACGTAAATAAAGTATCTTACAGAAAGAAGAACAGTCTGATCTCTGCATATAGGACAAGAAGAGGTTTACTATCTACCCCTCAACAGGCTGTCTCTCAAACAAATGGATGTCAGTCACATAACCATAACATTAATTTATAACAGATCCTACAATAATCCAAGGCCACAAAATGATTTCTAAAAGAATACAAACCACCTTCACCTGATTAAAATGTCCGCATAATGAATAGATGACTATGGCTCTTTAAAAATGGAACATACCACACCATGGCATCAGTGCTAACAGCATGCTGCAAATTACAGTCCCACTGGCTGTGGAGCCAAACTACAAAATATTTATTAATTATTTATTTATTTGTTTGTTGGTTTGTTTGTTTTCTGTTTGTTTATTTATTTCCATATTTTAATTGGGATAGTCCGACTGGGTAAATCTTTTCAGCAGAGGCCCGGGAAGAAAAGCTCCATGTTTACATATTAAAACATAAAACATTAGAAACATAGCATTTAATTACAATTTTTAAACAACCCAAAGTGGGTTTGAGAAATACAAAATGTTTCCAAAAACATACATAGGCATGAACAAAAGAAAATAATCAAAGAGCATACATATCATATATGCAAAAATAGGAGGCAGAAATTCACATGTTGGTAATATACAAGTAGAAAAAAAGAATGGTTATTAAGAATATACAATTGGAATGATGAGGTACAGTCACAATTCCCCTCAGGAGGCTGAGATTGCAGGCTTGAAGAACTGAAAGAGTCACTGGGAGGGGGTTCCAAGAGCAGGCGTGTGAACAAGAGTAGGACAGGTATTGTTTGAGTCAACCATTAAAGGATTTCAATTTTTCTAGTTGTCATAGTTCAGTTTTTATGTTTTTCCACAGTTTAGTGACATAACTTAAGTAAAAGTGAGCCACCAGCTATAGTTATAGATTTACTAGAAATTAGGAGACATTTATTTCCTGACTGCAGTTCCTTTTCAGCTAAGTAGTGCCAGAGAATGCTGTTTAAAGAAAGACAATTTTCAGGTTTATAAAGTAGGCTGTGGGCAGTAAGGAACCGTGTGTAGGCAGATATTGCACAAGCTCAATCCAATGCAATTTGTTAACACAGTGATGTGTCCTGGATGAAATGTTAGTTGCGAATTTAGCTATGTTTTTATAGCATACAACCATTTCCTTCAAATATGACAAGTGCAGGTTAATAAGAACGGGAGCTGCATAAAGTGATGGGAAAAGACAGGATAAAACTTAAATATAACAAGTTTTTGATGTGTTTTTTAACGGCTTGAAAAATATGATGCTCAAATTTTAGGTTTTCATATTGAGTAACACTCAGCAATGTAGCATTTCTGCTGTAGGGTTGTCTTTTGGTATAATACTAAAGGTTGGTTTTTGGTTTGTTTTTGATACTGTTTTATAGCATGGAATATTTGACACCACCTATAACCCAGGCAAACACAGTATAGTAAACAGATCCAGTGAAAGGAATCAGTATAACTTGTGGAATTCTTCCAAGGTTACTCCACACAGATTTGTTTTCTTTACTTGATTAAACAACACAGTCTATACGGAAGAAATGATGTTTTAAAGCTACCTATTAATGGATACTGTAAAGAACAATGCATATCACTCAGAGTAAATGTACCTAGATCACTGATTTTGCACCTCTTGTTAGTTGTCACTAAAATTTTGTTAGCTGAACAGGCCAGTTTCATATATTACAAGCATTCCCTCTAGTATGCAGACATATGCCTAGACGTGTAGCATATCTGTGCATGTTTTAATAGTAACACAATGCAAGCCGTGTCAGAATCCCTATTTCTATGTTGTTGCTCTGTTACAATTTGCATTAATATTCCATTAATATTACAGTTAGTGGATATCGTAAACAGTTCTGTATCACGTATGGCAGGCAATGTTTAAGAACACCATATTTTGTCCTTGTCAACATGACAGCAGCAGGGATAAGGGGTACTGGTATTATGATGACTTCAATGCTGAGGAGAAAAAAAAGTCATATGATATAGACCTTAACTGAACATGATCTAGATCTGATAAAATCATCAAGAAAAGGAGAGTAGTATCACTGAAACTGAATTTGACCTAAAGTCTTGGTGAGTACCTTGTTATGTGCACTGATGCTTGTCTTTATGAATTTTTGTGTAATTGAAGTTATTTCACATTGGATTTGTGGTGAGATAAAATAGATATTCCACATTTAATAATATAATGACATATGTAGTGTAACATGTTGGCTATAGTAAATGGATAATATTTCATTAAAATGTGTACTACAGTATGGCATGTGGGAGCATTCCCACAACACTCAAGCAAACACTCTGCATTAGCTAGATAACAGTGCAATGATTACTAATTAATGTTGTATAAAAGGAACTAGCCTTGCAGGCTAAAATCAGGAAGTTTGGTCCTCAACTTGAGGTTCAAAAGGGGTAAGCTGGAGCATGTCTAGAAGACGTGAGATGTATAGAGTATGAGAGTCCAGTCAGTGTTTACTTGTGAGCTATACTACTTATACATTGCATTTAAAAGAATAGTCTGGAATATAGAGCTGTGACTTGGGCCTGGTCAAGGCCTACAGTCTGAAATTTCTAAAGACAGCCTATTCAAGGAGGTCCTGTGACAGACTCTAGTATTGTTAGTGAAAAGAAACAAGTTGCTGTTCTGTTCTGTTTTTAGCCAAGTGGGCTATATGTTAATTTGCCTGTGACGCTGCAAAAATAAACCTGTGTGTTATATAAACCCTGTCTCTATTGTCTCCTTGGACATTACCCTGGTGATGTGGCCACAGACAGATGGCCAGTGGCTTGCTATTTTTTTCTGGTCCTTGCACTACCTTTACTACCTAATGCAGACCATATTTGGGTTAATAATTCCATGTAGCACTATGATTTTTTTCCTGATATTGTTTCCTTGTGACACAAAAAAACACAGAAGACTAAGTATGAGGACTTCTGCAATTACAGATGGGGGACAAAAAGCTGATGCAATTGCAACAACAGCTACAAAGAAGAAACTAACCAGGGAGGATTACCTTGAATCCTACTTGGTAGCTTTTGAGTGTTCCTCCACCACAGAAAACTGGACTAAACAGAATGGGAAAAAATCCTGTCATCTTGCTGACATGAAGCACTGAAAACATATATGGAAATGAAGACTATTGATTACATGGACTAAGGCAAACTTAAGAAAAAGGGGCTGGTATAGCCTCTGAAATGCATGCAATAAAATCTTAACATGATACTTTAAATGCTAATAAAAATGTAAGAACATAGATGCGTGGTTTAAAAGCATGTTTGAAAACTTTGACTAGAACCTGACAGCAACAGTTAATTGATGGTTCTAAATAGTTTTGCCTAGTAATATAAGAAAAGGATATTGCAAGAGAATCCCAAGGACTGTAATAAACCAATAACTTTACTGGAACTCTTGTTAGTTGGTGACACAATTTTCAAAATTAATTGCCTGCTTCTGGTTTTAAAATGGCAGTAAGAAATGAGTCCTCTTCTTGAAAACAAAACTAAGCAAGCATGTGCTAATTTGTTTTAAATGTTGGGGGGGGGCATACCGCTAAGTTCTGTGCTTCAAAATCTAAATGCTACTACCAGAAATGTGAAAATCAAGATACATAGTTTTTATTTAAGTTATTCTTATACAGCATGATAGAATAGCATGTAGGATAATTGAGTCAGCACTGTTATAGTGATGTATACTGTGTTTTTAGAAGGATGAGAGATTCAAGGTCTGCTAAATTCTAGAAGTGTGATTACCCTTGTCAAGGATCCCAAAATATAGAACCATAAGATTAGTAACAGCCAAAACAATGGAGGTAATATGCATTCATGACGACAGAAAAGATTACCCCCTTACACATGAAGAAGTATACAGATTTTTAGGAAAACTATTACGTCATGTGGCTGTAACCTTGTAACATCAGAAACATATTTTCCTCATTTTAACGTGTAATAGGAAATATAGGTGGTTGGAGAATCTATAGACACAGCATGGTGAGATGAAATACTTATCAAGAATGAAGCAGAGCAGTAACTTAATATGAACACTCAAGTTTAGAAATGGGAAGAGCAAGGCAGTGACCTCAAACAGAGATTCAGAACAAAAATCATAAGCAGAGAGCTGGCATAGAGGTTACACAAAGGACTAACATTTAATTGCTGTTAAATTATATATTACCGCTAGTGAGAATAGCTGGAATCAGGGTATCTATGCCAGGAGAATTGCACTGTGAAGGCATACTCCTAGAAACAAAGGAGTAATTTTTGAAATTTCTGATTTTGGTTAATTATGCAAATAACATGGAGAGCAAACTCAAATCAAAATCAGCAGGCAGTTGACGAAAAATACAATATACTACACTTTGTTACAAGTATCTCTATCCTCCCTGACTGCTCTGTTTCAAGAAGTACAGGTAGATTTTAATGACCTGAAGAGAACCAGTGAAGCAACCAGGAAAGAAATGGGGCTGATTCACCAAAACATGGAATGTCATAGCCAAGATATCTTATCTCAGGTCTGATGAAGTCTCACTAAGGGGTGAGACGAAAAGCACTTTATGGTTACTGTTTTTTATTGTTTTTATCGTTTGTTTGAAGCAAAGTCTGAAGAATAAACTTTGGAAACTATTACTGTGTGCGTGCCTCAAGCCCTCTTGTCTGCATTCCTGTTTTTGCAGTTACCTGTTTCAGTATTCCCAATATAATAGTTAGTAAGAGCCATTTGAAAGAGTCCCTTTTCCCCCTCCATTTTCCCCTCCCAGCTATGGACTGAAGAAATATTTACTTTCCCAAGGAACTGAACCATCTTGATTAAATATCTTTCAGTCAGCAAATACCTTCTGTGGTTTACCAGAAGGGAAGTAGAATGAGGGACTAATATACCGCAGCTCAAACATAAGGGTAATTGACTCAGGAAAGACTGGTCCCCCCTCCTAATCTCGTATGGTAAAGGCCCAGCTCCAGCACACATTTGGATAGAGGGACTCTCTGCTGGTGTAGCATCATGGAGTCACAGCTGGGATATGGTCAAGAGATGACAGTTTCAGATAAACTTTATAAGATTAGATACTTGAGGTTTATTGCATAGATAGGGACTGACCGTAACAGGCAAGTGGATAATTTCATTAGAAGATAATATGGAAATTCTTTAGACAAGGTAACAGTTCAGGTATAGGAGTGGTATTGAGATTGTGTGCACATCTTGCCCCAGCAATTACGCATGGGTTACTTATTAGTTGATTTTTCATTTATATCCTTCCCTACACATATTTAGGGCATGCAGGGACATTTAGGACTGAACATGCACCAGATCAACTTTTTTTTACCATGGAATGTACAAGGGCTAAATATGAGAAGTAGAGAGATACGTATTTATTTATTTATTTATTTATTTATTTATTTATTTATTTATTTATTTTGCCTTTGATTTCTGGGAAAATCTGACTGAGTTTAGCCAAACTCCTTTTCAGCATTGGCCCTGAAAGAAAAGCTCCTCGGGTCTTTTATAGAAATTATCAAGATTACACATAGAATGCAAGAGTACAAACAGCATACAGGTATTTACAGAGCACACGCTATTTTGAACAGTGTGCACAAATTTGCAGAGTAAATGAATATTTAAGCAGTATCTGAATATTTACAAAAACATATCACAGTATAATGTCATATGTCTTATAAACAAGGTAACCTTATCAAAGTCAGTTACAGTATTTTTTTCCATTTGGTGATGTAGCAGAGAGTGAAAAAAGAAACAAAAACAAATACCATATGGAGTATAAAACATGTATTTTTGGTAGAAAAAAGTTACAACAGCCCTCTTAAAGACATTATTTCAGTGGTTAGATTTTAGAGCCCCAGTCTTTAGAGAAAGTGAGAGAACAAGATTGGACATGTTATGGATTTACTTGATGTGTCCAAGAGAGATTCAGTAGAAAAAGAGAGGGAAAATAGAGTGCAGGAAAGGGAATAGGTAGTGAAGTAAGGAAACATTAAAGGTATAGGGTGCCTGGAGTAAGGTGATTCTGTGTATTAAAGGTATAGGGTGCCTGGAGTAGGGGAACTCTGTGTATTAAAGGTATAGGGTGCCTGGAGTAGGGGAACTCTGTGCATTAAAGGTATAGGGTGCCTGGAGTAAGGGAACTCTGTGTATTAAAAGTATATGGTGCCTGGAGTAAGGGAAACTGTTTATCAAAGGTATAGGGTGCCTGGAGTAAGGGAAGGCTATGTATTAAATATACAGGGTGCCTGGAGTAAGGGGATTCTGTGTATTAAAGGTAAAGGGTGCCTGGAGTAAGGGGATTCTATGTATTAAAGGTATAGGGTGCCTGGAGTAAGGGAACTCTGTGTATTAAAGGTATAGGGTGCCTGGGGTAAGGGAACTCTATGTATTAAAGGCATAGGGTGCCTGGGGTAAGGGAACTCTATGTATTAAAGGCATAGGGTGCCTGGAGTAAGGGAACTCTGTGTATTAAAGGTATAGTGTGCCTGGAGTAAGGGGACTCTGTGTATTAAAGGTATAGTGTGCCTGGAGTAAGGGAACTCTGCGTATTAAAGGTATAGTGTGCCTGGAGTAAGGGGACTCTGTGTATTAAAGGTACAGGGTGCCTGGAGTAAGGGGATTCTGTGTATTAAAGGTACAGGGTGCCTGGAGTAAGGGGATTCTGTGTATTAAAGGTATAGGGTGCCTGGAGTAAGGGAACTCTGTGTATTAAAGGGATAGGGTGCCTGGAGTAAGGGAACTCTGTGTATTAAAGGTATAGGGTGCCTGGAGTAAGGGAAATCTGTGTATTAAAGGTATAGTGTGCCTGGAGTAAGGGAACTCTGTGTATTAAAGATATAGTGTGCCTGGAGTAAGGGGACTCTGTGTATTAAAGGTATAGGGTGCCTGGAGTAAGGGGATTCTGTGTATTAAAGGTATAGTGTGCCTGGAGTAAGGGAGCTCTGTGTATTAAAGATATAGAGTGCCTGGGATAAGGGAACTCTGTGTATTAAAGGTATAGGCTGCCTGGAGTAAGAGAAATCTGTGTATTAAAGGTATAGCCTGCTTGGAGTAAGGGAACTCTATGTATTAAAGGTATAGGTTGCCTGGAGTAAGGGGATTCTGTGTATTAAAGGTATAGTGTGCCTGGAGTAAGGGGACTCTGTGTATTAAAGGTATAGGTTGCCTGGAGTAAGGGGATTCTGTGTATTAAAGGTATAGGATGCCTGGAGTAAGGGGATTCTGTGTATTAAAGGTATAGGGTGCCTGGAGTAACGGAACTCTGTGTATTAAAGGTATAGAGTGCCTGGGATAAGGGAACTCTATGTATTAAAGGTATAGGGTGCCTGGGGTAAGGGAACTCTGTGTATTAAAGGTATAGTGTGTCTGGAGTAAGGGAACTCTGCGTATTAAGGGTATAGTGTGCCTGGAGTAAGGGGACTCTGTGTATTAAGGGTATAGTGTGCCTGGAGTAAGGGGACTCTGTGTATTAAAGGTATAGGGTGCCTGGAGTAAGGGGATTTTGTGTATTAAAGGTATAGGGTGCCTGGAGTAAGGGGATTCTGTGTATTAAAGGTATAGGGTGCCTGGAGTAAGGGAACTCTGTGTATTAAAGGTATAGGGTGCCTGGGTTAAGGGAACTCTGTGTATTAAAGGTATAGGCTGCCTGGAGTAAGAGAACTCTGTATATTAAAGGTATAGGATGCCAGGAGTAAGGGGATTCTGTGTATTAAAGGTATAGGGTGCCTGTCGTAAGGGGACTTGGTGTATTAAAGGTATAGGGTGCCTGGAGTAAGGGGACTCTATGCATTAAAGGTATAGGCTGCCTGGGGTAAGGGAACTCTGTGTATTAAAGGTATAGGGTGACTGGAGTAAGGGAACTCTGTGTAGTAAAGTTATAGGGTGCCTGGAGTAAGGGGACTCTGTGTACTAAAGGTATAGGGTGCCTGGGGTAAGGGGACTCTGTGTATTAAAGGTATAGGGTGCCTGAAGTAAGGGGAGTCTATGTATTAAAGGTATAATGTGCCTGGGGTAAGGGGACTCTGTGTATTAAAGGTATAGGGTGCCTGGAGTAAGGGGGACTCTATGTATTTAAGGTATAGGGTGCCTGGAGTAAGGGAACTCTGTGTATTAAAGGTATAGGATACCCAGAGTAAGGGAACTTTGTATATTAAAGGTATAGGGTGTCTTGTTGTTGACAAGATTATGGCTGTTGAATCTTGGGAAGTATATTAATGAGTTAGAGGGTAACAGGCAAATTATATCAATTAGGAAATAATATAGTAATAAGAGTGCAGACAGAGAGGAGAAAGTGTTCTTTATAAATTACAAACATTATAAATACATGTAGCTTGTTAGCAGGAAACTAAATTGAAGAAAGCCTGCCTCAGAAGTTTAAGGGGTAGCAGGGATGTTCTGTGGCAGCCTACAACACTGACATACCCAGGGGAGTGGCTAAACTGATGCACCAGATTTTACAATGGAAGTTATTTATAATTAGTATCACGTATAAAGGGTAGGTTGGTGATTGCTAAGATCTTCACACACTGACAGGATCTTTGATTATTAGCAATTTCTATGTACCACACCATAGGTTCATAGGTTCATAGGTATGTACTAGGCTATCTGCCCAAAGGCATTTATAACCCTAGCCGGAATGTGTTGGCTTTCACCTCCCCCTTAGATTAGTTCCCTGTGCCTCTGTCCAGCAGAGCCACTGAAGTGATCCCCGGGGTAAACTTTCTGTTTCCCAACCACTCATCAAGGTTTCTCTTGAAAAGTGTTAGTGAGGAGCTCTGCCTAATGTAGATTGGAATCTTGTTCCAAAGCATGGGAAGTCTCTGGGACAGGAATCTATCCCTCCAGCACATCCTATTTATTGTTGTGGTGTGGGTTAGATCCCTAGAGTGTGTGGCTCGAGGGGATATTGTTTTCTTTAGGTGGAGCATGTCTGTCAGTTCTGGGTTGGACATGGCCTTATATGTCAGGTAAAGATCACTTCTGAGTAGGCGGTATGCAACCGAGTACAGCTGGAGTTTCTTCAACCGAGCTGCATAGGGCATCTGTTTGAGGCCAGTGATCCACTTGGTGAGGTACTTCTGTGGTCTATAATGCTAAAGTAGGTGAACAATTCGTTTTAACAGTACTGGCACATATCCTGAGATTGTGCTAAGATACATTCACCAAATGGGAGAACCTTAAAATTACTATTCTTAATTGCACACAGTATTTAAAACATCCGCCAAAAGGGGCAGTTAAAAGTAGTCATATGGTCTATGAACAGAGGTGGAGCTGATCCAGCAGAATGATCAGACTGATTGTATGGCAGAGTGTCATATGGGCTATACTGCTCAGACAAGCTCCACGTGAGTTTACAGAGTGGTCCTAGCAGCAAGGAACTCGAAAAAGCGACTACCTTCTGGATTTAAGTATCTTTGCTTTTTTTCCACTGGAAATAACTTCTGTAGCTTACTTTGAACTAGCCTGAACTGTTTTTTAACTGATTGCTGCATTTATTTTAAAATCTGCACTTAAAGTTACATTTAGTCGTATTGGATCGAAAGTTTGCTTGTTTGTTTGTTTAATTTAACTGTGGAGGCTGCCCACTAAAGTGTGCTAGCCTGTGTAACTAATTTATCACTGTCTGCATTTTCTGTGTGTTTCTACCAAAAAAACAAAAAAACAAAAAAATAATCCTTGTTTTCCTGCCTTCCTCGACTAGTTTAGACCAGTTTACAGGCATTGCTGTGTTCTGGGCTGTGGTGTAGTTCCTGTGTTGTCCATTACCTTACTTGGATAGAAGGAAGTTTCTTTGCTCACCAGTGAGAGTGGGGAGCCTTGAGCAGCCTACCTGTCCTTGGGGGAAGTGACCTCAGCACAAGAAGCTGTAGTAATTGGTTGTTTGGGACCATTCCTAGCTCTTTTGTAGTTCACTGTTTAAAATCCGCCTCTGGGCGTTTTTTTCTGGCTATACTGCTCAGACAAGCTCCACGTGGGTTTACAGAGTGGTCCTAGCAGCAAGGAACTCGAAAAAGCGACTACCTTCTGGATTTGAGTATATTTGCTTTTTTATCACTGGAAATAGCTTCTGTAGCTTACTTTGAACTAGCCTGAACTTTTTAACTGATTGCTGCATTTATTTTAAAATCTGCACTTAAAGTTACATTTAGTCGAATTTGGTGCCCCTGTACTCTTCTCTTATCAGGCCAATGATTGAGTACAATGCCCCATTTGGGATGTATCTCACCCGACACCTGCAGCAGTTGGAAAGACCCCAAAAGTTCCTCACCAAGAGGATAAAGGGTCTTAAACATATGTCATATGCTGCCCGACTGAAAAAACTCCAGCTCTATTCAGTCGCATACCACCTACTCAGAGGTGATCTGTGCCTGACGTACAAGGCCATGTCCAATCCGGAATTAATGGACATGCTCCACCTCAGAAAATCCAAAGCCATCAGAGCCACGAGAGCAAGAGACTTAAACCTCAACACAGAAATAAATAGGACATGCTGGAGGGACAGATTCATAACCCAGAGGCTCCCTACACTCTGGAACAGAATCCTAGTCCATGTTAGGCAGAGCCCCTCACTGACTCTATTCAAGAGAAATCTTGACGAGTGGATGGGAGATCGTAGGTTTATCCCGGGGGTCATCTCTGTGTCACTACTAGACAGAGGCACAGTAAACTAAACCCTAAAAGGGCGTAGTATTCTCATCCTAAGGGGTGGTGAAAGCCACACACACTCTGGCTAGGCTTATAAATGCCCTAGGGCAGATAGCCTAGTACGAACCTATGAACCTATGAACCTATGCAGAAGATCAAAAACACCAAAAAAGAAGCCCAAGTTCTACACTTCTCTCTTTTATATTTGAAATGGGACAACTTAAAGCTCCTATAATGACAGAAAAAGTTTCATAGCCCAAAACTGATAGATGCTCATAGATGAAGGGAGAGAAAACAAGCTCAAACATTTATGACTATAAGAGATAATGATGGGCAATTAGTACATTTGGCCAAACAAATTAATATGGTTATCAAATCATTCTACCAGGAGTTTTATAAAAAAAAAAAACACTGTGTCTCTCTGAACAGCTATGGAGGGAACTGAATCACATACTAAGGGCAGCCTTGTTTATTAGCTCTGTCAGATGGGATTTCCCTTGAGGGGGTGTTCCAGAGATATGCATTTCCTGAATTCTTCATGCTGGGGTGCCGGGTCCTGTATATGCAATCTGTGGTTAAGGTAGTGACCAATGCCTCTACTTTCCAGCCTTCTAAGCTTTTATGAGGCAACAGGCAGGTTTGCTCATTATCACCCCATCCTCTGTCTACCTGCAGCAGATGCTCTTAGTTTGCATATTAGACAGTACTGTGCTCACCAGGGTATTCTAATCAAAGATTCCCTAAATGTCATGGGTGTTTGATTTGCAGATGACTGAACACTCTGGGTGTCAACCTCACAACAGAATCTCCTGAAAGTTTTCCACATATTTGGTACACTATAAGGCCTAAGTGTGAATCAGAATAAAATGGTCTTAATGCCACTGAATACAAATTGCCAATCTGTTCAGGTAGCCCTGGTGAAATATGTAATCAGATGGGTAAATTCCCATAAATATATGGGCATTTTAATCTATAACCACTTAAATGATAGTGCAGATAACTTCAGCTCCGTCATAAAAGAGTGCATGGAAAGGATTTCCAATTGGGAGTGACAACAGCTGCCTTTCTTAGCACAAATGCTTGTACTTCCAAAATTTGTCTTTCTGTCACATTGTATCCCATGTTTTGCACAACACCCTCTTACAGTGAGGCTCCAAAAGCTCATGTTCATAGGTTCATAGGTTGATACTAGACTTTCAGCCCTAGGTTCTATGTAAGCTTAGCCATAACAATTCCCTGGATATTTCTTCCCACAATATTTACTTCTCTGGCCCCTGTCTAGGTGGGCAACTGACATGATCCCCCGGGTGAATTTACTATCTCCCATCCAATCATCAAGGTTCCTTTTGAAGAGGGCCAATGAGGCGCTCTGCTTGACATGTATGGGCAGTCTATTCCAGAGTATGGGGAGTCCCTGGGTCAGGAACCTGTCCCTCCAGCATGTTTTGTTCATTGTGATGACAAGGTTTAGATCCCTAGAGCGTGTGGCTCTGAGGGATTGGGATTTCTTTAAGTGGAGCATGTCCAACAGCTCAGGGTTTGACATGGCCTTGTATGTTAAGCAGAGATCGCCTCTGAGTAGATGGTATGCCACAGAGTATAGCTGGAGTTTTTTTAGACGGTCAGCATATGGCATCTGCTTTAGGCCTGTAATTCTTTTAGTGAGGTATTTCTGTGGCCTTTCCAGCTGTTGCAGATGTCTTGTGAGGTACATACCAAATGGGGCATTATACTCTATAATGGGTCTAATGAGGGATGAGTACAGTGGGACAATGACCTTCTTTTTTTCTGGATGAAAAGCCCTTAGTGATGAGGTGTGTCACATAGAAGGATTTCCTGACTGTTGTGGCTATGTGGTTATCGAAAGTGAGACCACTGTCCACCTGTGTCCATAAGTCTCTCATCACACTTTCGATGTTTAGAGTCCTGCCACCTATGTGGTAATTCATGGGTACATGTTTTTTTCCAAAGGGGATAACTATACATTTCTTGGCATTAATCTTGAGCCCATGGCTCTGGCACCAGGCATCTGTTTCTGTAAGGCCTTTTTGTAGAATATCCACATCATTTGAGGATTCAATTATGATTCCCAGTTTGCAGTCATCTGCAAACTTTGTTAGCCAGAGTCCCTTAGTGTTGGCCTGTACTTCAGAGAAGTAGATGCCAAACAAGAGTGGTCCCAGGACTGAACCCTGAGGTACTCATCTTGTCACTTGTCTGGAGCTGGATTTGGAGTCGGCTACATTTACAGCCTGGGTTCTGTCAGTAAGCCAGTTGGCAACCCATCGAGTGACATAGGGATTTATGCCCAGCTTAGTAAGTTTATCTATTATTCCAGAGTGGGGGATGGTGTCAAAGGTCTTGATGAGGTCCAGATAGGATGTGTGGACCACCTTACCCTCGTCCACAGCTCTAGAGACTGATTCAAAGAAGTCAATCAGATTCAGGAGACAAGGGGGCGTGGCCAAGGATGAACACAGGATAGCAGCAGATTTCTTCAGCTCCACCAATTTCATTACACTGACAGGAATTAATTACTTAAAAAATTAATTTTTGAAGTAATTTTCTTTCTAAACATGTTTGTTTTATATAGTTCTTGAACTATATCTAAAAAAGAAAGGAAATTTTAACAATATTCCTGTCAGAAATCACTTTGGAAATTTTCCTGTCAGTTTATCAGTCTGAAATGAGTTCCAGTAAGACAAATTCTCAAGACTCCAGCATCAAGAAAGAACTTCAGTCTCTGATAACTATAATCCAGCAACTTACTGCTAAGATGGATAAAATGGATACTAAAATTGATACCTTCATAGAAAAAACTACAAAACAAATAGACTTGTTACATATAGACCTGCAACAACAGAAGATCCAGATGACAGGCATAGAAGAAGCTTTGAATGACATGGAAAATAGAATCCAAGAAGAGGAAATCAACATTGAGTTTCTGCTGAAACAAAATACACATTTACAAACAAAGCTGGATGACCTGGAAAATAGATCTAGGCGCAATAACATTAGGATTTTTGGACTGCCGAAAATATTGAAGGTAACAATATTACTTCTTTTTTAACAACATGGCTCCCTAAAACTTTAGACTTACCAGAAGCATTCTCTTTTGGTATCGAAAGAGCACATAGATCTATAGCTAATACTAACTCTAACAAAAACTATCCTAGATCAGTTATAGTTAGATTTCTATCATCTTTTGATAAAGAGATGGTTCTTAAATCTGCTTGGGCTAAAGCTCCCATTAAGATTAATGAGACAACTGTGCATTTTGACAATGACTATTCTTCCTTGGTAATAGCTAAAAGAAAAGTTTTTCTGCCACTAATAAGGGAGCTTAAAAAAGCACAGTTTAAAACATACCTTCTGTTTCCTGCCAAGCTAAAAATCTTCCTTCCTGATGGTCCTAAAATTTTTGATGACTTAGACTCTGCTTTACTGTTTATCAAAAAAAATAAGATTTTGGATAAAATAGAGGAAATGGAATGGGCTAGTCCTTCATTAAAGAGACTGGCAACTGAAACTTCGAGGAAGACTTCAGAGAAGAAGAAGAGACTAAAAAACAAATGATTTGTTCTATGTTTTTTTTTTTCTTTTTTTTCTCTCATCATTTTACTTCATTATTAATCTTTTTAAATATAGTTCATGCATTTCCAGAAAGCCACAAATATTCTGAAAAAGATTTAATCAAAGTTATTCTCTGTGTGCAAAGAAATGTTTTGTTTCATAACCAGTCAAAATATCTGAGGAACTAATAACAAGCTATTATTCAATTTGTTTCTCTTTCTGAAAAGAGAAGTAAGGTCAGTAATTTGATACATTTTTTCCCTCTTTTTTTCTCCTTTTCTTCTTTTCTTTGTTTAAACAATGACATTCTATTTAGATTATGTAGTGGGTAAGGGGTGGGGGGGGGCAGGGAGAGAAGAGTAATGAAAATATGATTAATAGAATAATAACATATTTATTCCTTGTAAAAGTTTATATGTTCTTCAAATGCTATTCCTAATTATACTTTCTTGATTATACTGCTTATGCTTGTTTGTAAATAATCTGTCATGCTTTAACTAATAATAATTAGAACTAAATAATAGTAAATAATATGTTTTATTTTTAACTCTATTAATATAAACAGTAAGTAATATTCCATTGTATATACTTCTTATAGCTTTCTCTTACATTTTTTTATTTCTGCCTTACACTCTTTTATTTTCTACTCTCTTTTTCTTTTCTTTATTCTTTCTCTTTATTTTTTTTTCATATTAATATATAGAAATGCTTTTGATCATATAGACACAGTAAATAATAAGATTTGCATAAAAATTGAGTTGGGACAAAAATATTGAGTTTTATTACTTATTAATAACTTTGGGCTTAATTTCACTTACATAGAGGCTGTAATAACCTGTAAAATACATCGCGAAGGTTTTGTCATGTTTAGATGCATTGTCACTAGTTTTTAACAAGTTTCCCGCCAAAATGTTAAGGGAGACAATCTGGGATGTGTGCTGCCTCATGAACAGTGTCCTCGAGTTGTTTCAAAAGCTTCAACTCTCAGAATTCTCACAGAGAAGCTGAAAGCAGTTAATCTGACTTTTGACCCAGATATCACACTGACACATTGCAGATTCAGGAAGAACACTCTACCAGGACATAGAACTGATGCAAATGCGATTATGTGAAGGAAAATGTACTCTTTAACATCTAAATGTGAGTTATTTTATATAATTACTTAAATATCTATGTTATAATTCATAAAATATGTCAGTTATAATGATTTTAAATGATGCAGTTTCTTGTAGTAAGTAAATGTCTTATTTTAGAAGGCATAGAAAATGAAACATTTATTCAAGTGTTTTTGAAAATCTACTTGACTGCAGCATACTAATCTGTGTTAAAAACTTATGTTCCAAACATACATTACTATAACTCATTTAATTCATCTGATTGACAAGCATAAATAACTTTATAACTCTATTCTGGAAGAAATTGTCATGTGATATATTTTAAAGCAGTAATATAGACATACAAAATACAGATGGCTTTTTTTACAATAATGCAAGTGTTTCTGAGAATTTGCATAACTATGCAGTATGATTTATAACAATTTCTATAATATATAATATTTTATTCTATTGACAATAATGAGTATGAGTAAAATGCTCATATACAAGCAATTCAAGGTTTTTTTTGGAAGCTGTTGAATGCATTTACATGACAGAAAATAGATGCATCTTAATATATGTAATGTCTGAACCATATTAGCCAAACTTTTTGATTTAAATGAACGTTAGAACTTATTTTTACATACTTTGAACAAATTAATATGTAAATATGCCTTCCTTTTTTTTCTCTCTCTCTCTCTCTCTTTCTTTCACTCTCTCCCCCTCTTTCACGTCTTTTATTTCTCTCTCTCCTCTTGGTTCTTAATATCAAGATTATTTGAATGCTATTTGAATACGAGTGTATTATATTACATAGATGTATATAGTAGTATGAATAGTTTTTAAAAAAAAAAAAGTTTATTTTAGTTTATATGATGCTGTTTTACCAAATGTGTAGTCTTGTCTTGCTAGATAATTGAATTGAAAGCTGTTAATTTAAGTTAAATATAACCAGTATTAAATTGATAAGGTGGTAGCTGAGGTACTGCTGCTTAGGGTAGGGGTTAACTTGAGTGGTAAATACTACTCTAAGTTGGAGTTTTAACTCCAGGCTGGATGCAAGGTTTAATCCTTACATTATTTTCACTTGTTCATTGTTATATGTATATAGTTTTGACATCCACAATATATTTTGTACACTCATTGTCACTACAAACAAAATTGAATCCTATACAAAATCCCATAAGAGATTCAATAAATACAGCTATATTTAAAGGTACACCTAAAGGAGGAGATGTAACATTACTTATGTTGTTATTTGTCATTTTGATCATAAGATTCTTAAGTTTTAAAAATGCCAAATGACATCTTTAAAAGGAATTTCTTTAAACATTAATGGATTGAATAATCCGTGTAAATGGGCAAGCCTAATAAGATACATTAATTTACATAAGGCCAACTTAGTCTTCCTGCAAGAAACCCATCTCTTGAAAAAAGATATTGATAAACTAGCCATAAACAAATATACAGTATTGGTTAGTTCAGAGCACACTCAGAAAAAAAGAGGAGTGGCTATTTTATGGAATAAAAGTATACCCATTCCTAAAACCATTAAGTCTTATCAGGATGACAAAGGAATGTTTTGTATGGTTGCAATACAAATTAATGGGAAGACTTACACTTTAATTAATGTATATTGGATACCTGGAATTGGTATTAATACAGTGAAACATCATCTTGATAAGATCATATCATTCTCTATAGGAGATATTATTTTAGCTGGTGACTTTAATTGTATACTACATGAAAGTGATACTACCACTATAGGAAAAAGAAGAATTACATCTAATGCAAAACATTTAAATGATTTTGCTAATTCTTATAATTTGAATGATATTAATAATCAGATAGATTCAAAATCATTACCATACACCTTTTTTTCTAACAGATACAAAACTTATTCAAAAATAGATAGGGTCTTTATTTCTAACCAGATGGTAACAGATTTAATTCATTCCAAAATCATTTCATGTCCTATATCTGATCATAATTCAATTGTTTTTGAATTCATAATAAAAAATACTCATAATGTTCAGATCAAAAGGATACCAGCATACTTAACTCAAATAAAAAACTATAAAGAATATATACTTTCAGAAGTAAAACATTTTTAGACATAAATAATACTCCTGAAGTCTCCATTGTCTATGTTTGGGATGCCTTAAAATCATATCTATATGGACAAAGTATCAGATGGTATAATAATAAAAGGAAATCTTGGGATAAGGAATTGTTAGATATTCAAAGTAAATTAGACTCTTATAAACATAATAATAAAGAAAATATTATCGACAAGAAAGTTATTGAAGAAATAAACAAACTAAATGAGAAATACAAAGAAATTTTAACTCATAAAGTTAAAATAACTTTAGAGAAATACAAGTTTTTGTCTTATTCAATAAGCCCCAAATACATACATAGACTTAAAAATAAAACAAAAAGGTTGAATAAACAAAACCATATCAAAGAAATCTTTTCTCTAAGGAAAAAGAAGAATGTTTCTAGTATACCAGAAATACTAGATGAATTTAGAAATCACTTTCACAAAATTAACCATAATAACATTAACATGGAACCTAAAGATAAAATAAAGGAGTTTATAACCACAAACATGAATAAAAAGCTTAATAAACAACAGATTAAACTATTGGACAAGAGTATTTCATACACAGAGGTTATTACACAAATAAATAAGCTTAAATCAAACAAAGCACCGGGTAATGATGGTATTATACCAGAGATATATAAAATCCTTTCTAAAAGTACATATTCATTAATACATAAGGTTTTTATTTTGGCCCAAACTGAGTTAATAACCCCCCGATCTTGGCAATATACATTTATTTTGCCAATTTTAAAACCTAATAAAGATCCAACTAGATGTACTTCATATCGGCCCATCTCATTACTTAATGTTGATTATAAAACGTTTATGAGTATTTTTGCTGATAGATTGAAGACAATCATCCCCGGCATTATAGATATAGATCAGACAGGCTTCATTGTAAATAGAAATACTTTTGATAATATAAGAAGAACTTTAACATTAATTGATTTTGCAAATAGGAAAAAGAAAGATTTAACACTTATTAATCTTGATATAAGTTCAGCATTTGATTCAGTAAGTTGGGACTATCTGTTTACCTTACTGAAGTGCACAAACTTCTCAGATGCATTTGTAAATCTAATTGAGCATTTATACAAAGGAACATTGGCTTATATTAAGGTAGGAACATATGTTTCACAAAAAATACCAATTTTTAAAGGTACAAAACAAGGATGTCCACTTTCTCCACTATTATTCACTTTAGTAATGGAGCCTTGGGCTAATTTGATTAGAAACAGTACTGACATAGAGGGTTTTGAAATAGATGAAAATACAACATCCAAAATTCAACTTTTTGCAGATGATGTTCTAATTACATCAGCAGGATCTAATTCTTCTATGCAGTCTCCATTTGATAAAATTATGAATTTTAAAAGTATTTCTGGTTTAATATTCAATGAAGAAAAAACTAAAATACTACCTATATATACACGAAAAAATATTCTCATTAGTGATTTTACTAAATATGTACCCAATTCAGGTCAGATAACTTATTTAGGTATAATACTATCTAAAGATATTAAATCTATTATATATAATAATTATAATACCTGTTTTCTTAATATACAAAACCTTTTTAATACCTGGAATAATATGTTTTTTACTATGGAGGAGAGACTTACAATTATTAAAATGATAATATTCCCCAAGATTTTATACTTAATACAATCAATAATACTTCCACCTACAAAAATAATTATCAAGAAACTGAATGCACTAATGTTAAATTTCCTATGGGCACCTAATAGACCTAGGATTGCATTAAAGAAACATACTAATAGCTGGTCTCAAGGGGGTATTTCTTTTCCAGACTTTAATTTATATACTATCTCTTCTATTGTAAAAGTTATTACTTTATTAATAGATCAGTCATATGTTGCAAAATGGAAAGATTATTGGGAGCTAATTAGTATGCACTTCATGAAAATCTCCTTAACACATAAAAATATGATTGTAAATAACTCCATGTTATGGTTACTAAAGGAATGTTGTACTTCACCTATTACACCTAAACATATGGTTTGTTACCCATTAAATATTATTATTAGCTATCGTAACTTTATATTCATGCACCCTAAGTATAGGGAATGGAATTTTATTATATTCCTATAATGTATACTCAGGGTATGCTTTTGTCATCTACTTCTGAAGGAACTCATTTAGCTATAGATAATGATCTAAAGTACTGGTATCAGTTGATATCTGATAATAAAGTTAAAAATCTAGATTTCTTAAAACAAGAATTTGATCTAAGAGAAACTTGCTGGTTAGAGGTTCAGACCTTTAGACAACATCTCATTAATAAAATAGATCTAATGTCTATAACAGTTAAAGAATCTATTCCAACACTGATTGATTACTTGATATTAAATTTACAACATAAAGTTTCTGATAAAGGTAAACTTTCATACATACATAAAATTATCAGACAAGAAACTTTTTACAGTGTAGATTCATACTGGAATTATTTCACTTCTATTAATGGGGACCCACCAAATCAACAAGATAAACAATATATATTGGAATCTGCCTATAGAACTACGTCTTCCATTGTCTGGAGACTTTATACATGGAAATTTTTACATAGATCTTTTATACACCTTTGATGATGAATAAAATAAATAATAAAGATAATCTATGTAAGAGATGTAATGTAGAAATTAATGCTGACTGGGCTCATATGTTTTATGACTGTATAAAATTGAAAGAATACTGGAAGTCAATTAATGAATTTTAACAGGCTCTTTTTACAGATAATTTCATTATTTCTAAATCTCTTATATTATTCAACACACCTGTACCTCAAAGTGTTAAAAGGTTAAGCTTCCCTTGTTATGGTCTATTCTAGCAGTGGCTAGGAAAATAATAACCAGAAATTGGATTTCAGATACACCTCCTTCGTTCAATGAATTTAAAAATGTTATGAATATAGTGTGCCATATGGAAATAAACACAATTAGGTCAAGAACAACTAGAAAAACATCTTATTATATTGTATGGGATAATTTACAAAATTTGTTAAAAAAATCCTAATTTCAATAGCATGGTATTTTAGTTTAATTAATTGATCTGATTGTAGTGGATGTCTTTGTAAATACTTTAGTTGTTTTGTTGAATGTTATAATCATATCTATTTTTAATTACTTGTATAAAATTGTTATGATATTTCTCTTGTATGTTAAAACAATAAACCTGTTTTGAAAAAAAAAAAGATTCAGGAGACAAGATCGGCCCTTCACAAACCCAAACTGGGTGGGGTCCAGTGTTTGAAGGTTGCCAATGTCTTTGTTTATAAGTTCCATGATAATGCGTTCCATGCCCTTGCAGATCAGGCTTGTCAGACTGATGGGACGGTAGTTCCTGGGATCCAAGGCGGATCCTCCCTTGTGGAGCGGGATAACTGTAGCTGTGCGCCACTCAGTGGGCACGAAGCCTGAGGTGAGGCTATGATTAAACATGACACTTAAGTGAGGTGCCAGTTCATTTTGTAGTTCATGTAGTACACAGCCTGGGATGTCATCTGGTCCCATGGATGCTGTATTCTTAGCTTTGGAGAGTGCGGTTTCTACCTGTGTGGCTGTGATTATCGTAATTTGGCAGTCTTTTGGTATTGAGATGGGCCCTTTAGGGGGTGAGATGGGGGTGAAGTTGGCACTAAATCAATCTGCCAGGATATTGGCAATATCCCTGGGATCAGTATATTTAATGTCATTCTGTTGTAGCTCAGAGCAGATCTGAGCATTGCCATTTAGATTCTTGACATAACTATAGAATGCCTTGTGGTTGTCTTTGGAATCTTTGGCAATTTTATTTTCGTAACTAGCTTTTGAGGATTTTATGAGGGATCTCAGCTTCTTACTGAGGCTGTACTATGATGTTGTACTATGTCTGGATCAAGACTCATCCCAGATTAGCCAGGAAAAGATGATGGCCCATGTAAAGTATGGAGGATTAGGTCTCCCAGACCTTAGTAGATTTTGTTTCATTTTCAATTCGCTGTGCAATAGCGTGCACCAAGCCCCAACCTTTACGAGTAATCCCAGATGAATATTTGTTCTCACAACAAATCCCAGATGTATATTTATTCTCACAACAAGAGGAGGAAGTTATGGGACCTGGGTGGCTGAGAAGCTAAGGTAGGTGCCCAGCTAAGGAATAAAGGTTTTCTTAAGGATAAATTGTGTCTGTGGGACTACATTTGCATGAACAATAAGGTTTGGGCTGTTGGTCAGCCAATAATGCAGTGGGACTGGATTCAAGGAGATATTCTGTAATGGTGTCATTTTATAAGGCTGAGAGAAAAGAGTCTGATGATATTAGCCCCACTCAGACTACAAGCTTGTAACCTGAATCTGCAGTGGTTAAAAATGTACAAGGTTGGGCAGTGGATAAATTGGTAACACTAATAAAAAGTCAGTCCCACATTTATTTTCTGTCATTTACCAGGATCTGAACAATTATAGTCAAGTAATTATTGAGAAGGATAGGATGCAATGGTTAGGCCTTCTGGGTTCCCAAATAAATACAATATTGTGGAATGTAGTAGAGATCACACCTATGCATGGAACATCACTCAGCCACTTTATTTTATGCTTTTAAAGAAGCCACAGTTTTGGCATTTTACCCCAACCCAGTTGAAGAAGATAGACATTGAGGATGAGAAATGCTGGATATATGGGGTTAAAGAGGCAGGCTACTTGCACAATTTGGACAAGTCGTATATGTTCGGAGATATGGGCAAAGGTCCATTCTGCAGTGTCCTATGCCATAAGGAAGATAATTCCATCAGTAATTGATCAGGAATTTTGGTTGTTGAGCATTATGCCCAATCTTCCTGAGTTATCAAGGCTGGAATGGCAGTGACTTCTTTAGATGTAAATAATGGTCGTGGCCATTATTCTGCCGTGGCCATTATTCTTTTGCAATGGAAGTTTCTGTCTAAGGTCATTAACATAAACTTACATTGGTAAGTTAATAGACTATGTGCAGCTATGAAGTCTGCTATCTGTCTGTTGATGCCTATTCTTATATGCCTTAGACAATTTGGTCTGATATGTTTATAATCTATTTTTTTCCTCCTCTTTGTTTCTTTTTCTTTTGGATTGCTACAACACGGCATGGTGTTCAATAAAAGTGTTCTCATTATGAAAAAAAGAAAGACAAGCCAGTTAAGTGCTAGAGTGCTTCATGACCCAATTTTAAATGTTAAGCATCCCCTCCTAAATTTGTTAAGGTCAGGTCTAGTGCCAGGCAGTACAATCTGCCAGTACTCTCCAGCAAATGACAATGGCAGAAATAAAAGATTTATTTTCTACCTGCTGTCCATACCAGAAACATGTCCCTAAGTGCCTGTAATCAACTTGAGAAGTTGCTAGAATAACAGGATGTGTTAGCATGTATTTTCTGAAGGATATGTATGAACTGTGAAACTCCAATGTATGTCATTATTTAGTGACTTCCATCCTCAGTAGCTTGGCTGAAAAACACAGATTTTATAAGGAATAAACCAAATATATGAAGCTATAATCTGAACCTTCTGTGAAAATCTGGATAGCTGAGAGGTGTGAAAGGTAAGTGTAGGCATGACATACAGCATTACACTGCCTTTCTAACAGCTTCCCAGAAAGGTCATGCTGCTAAATGCTAGGAGTCTTAACATGAAACTGCAGTCATTGCAAGGATTCCTCATCCTGGAAAACACTAACATTTGTGCAGTCACTGAAACCTGGTTCAAAGCTGTGGAGAGCACCCCAGCCTTACCAGGTTACTTGTCCTACCATACTTTCAGACCCCAAATGGAGGGCTACAAAGCCAAAGGAGATAGAGTTTCAATATTTATCAAAGACATACACACCTCCAGCCTGGTCAAACAGTATGACGCACAGGAAAAACTCCAGGTGCAGTTAACTGTTGACAAAACACCTATTCAAATCATAGCTAGCTACAGACCCCCAACCATGGCTCAGGATACCCACTCCACCTATCTGGACTTACTTGAATCCATCAAGATTCAACCCTCTACCCTGATCCTGGGTGACTTTAACTACCCGACCTTAGAGTGGAAGACCTATTCTAGCTCAAACACAAATGTCCAGAGATTCCTCGACTTTGTCAATGCCAATTCATTGGATCAGCTGGTCAGCACCCCCACAAGAGGTGAAAATATCCTGGACCTTGTACTAACCAACATGAGTAGCCACTGTAGCACCCCTACAGTGTCATCCTCCTTAGCAAGATCCAACCATAAATCAATCACTTTCAAAGTCAGCATCTCCCCTGACCCCCCCCCACCCCCCTTACCAGGGTCGAACAAAAAAAATTTTCCAAAGCTGATGACAACCTCCTGAGAGCAGGTATAAACAGCTTCACAGCCACCATCCCTTCAGTTGGAACAAGTGCTAATGTCCATGCCTGCACCAAAAAACTATATGAGCACCTATATAGCTGCATGGTCTCAACAATACCTGACAAGACCAAATCATCTTCCTCACGGAAGAGTAAACGTGTCTGGTGGACAGAAGCAATAAACAGACTCTGTAATAAAAGGAAATAATTGCTATCCAGGACCAAGAATAAGCAAGTGCCAAGTTGGAAGCAGTCTTGCCTTTGTCTGAACAAGCAAATAAGGTCACTGGTGAAATCCTCTAAGGCTAACTTCGAGACCAGATTGGCCACATCCACTAAGGACTATCACAAGGCCTTTTTTGCATACATCCACAATCTCAAAGGTAACTCCCAAATCTGCTCTGAATTGGTGGTCAAGAATACCACATACACAAACACCATAGATATTGCCAACCTGCTAGCAGGCAAGTTCAGTGAAAATGTCACCCCCCTGCCCCCCATCAGTAAACCAGGACATCCCCAGCACCTGCCCCCCTCCCCTCATCACCAGGGAGCAGGTCATTAATGCCCTCTCAAAGGCAAAAAATACAGCCTCCATGGGACCCAACAACATCCTTGGCTGTGTCCTACATGAACTCGGGAAAGAGCTCTCAGCACCACTAGGCACTCTATCCAACCAATTTCTGTGCACCGGCTTCATCACAGCAGAATGGAGGACAGCCACTGTCATCCCTCTATAGAAAAGTGGAGTATGCACCAACCCAGGTGATTTTAGGCCCATCAGCCTAACTAGCCTGATATGCAAGGCCATGGAATGCATTATCATGGACCTTATAAACTAGGACATTGGCAACCTCTAAATGCTTGATCCTACACAGTTTGGTTTTGTCAAACTGCCTGTTAAACTTGGTCACCTTCTTTGAAACAGTCACCAAAGCCATGGATGAGGGGAAGACAGTGCACACCATCTACCTTGACCTAGCCAGAGCTTTCGACACTGTTCCCCACTGGGGCATAATAGATAAACTCTCCTTGCTAGGCATCAACCTGTATGTTACCAGATGGGTAGCTTAATGACTCACTGATAGAACTCACTCAGTCAAAATAGGGGAAGCTGCCTATAATAGTAGCCCCATAACAAGCGGTGTACCCCAAGGATTGGTCTTGGGGCTTCTACTCTTTTTGATATACTTTTCTGAGGTGCAAGCCAAAACCAGTGGTCTGTGGCTGACCAAGTTTGCAGATGACTGCAGGCTCGGCACTGTCATAAATTCCCCTAGTGATGTGAACATCCTCCAAGAGGGCTTTACTCAAACTAATGACTGGTGCCAGAAGCATGGCCTCAAACTGAATGCCAAGAAATGCATCAGTATCCCCTTTGAGGAAAATGGTGTCCCATCTAATTATCACATTAATAATAATGTACTAAGTGTGCAATCAGTCATGAGGGACTTGGACACCCAGGTTGACAGCAACCTGACTTTTGACCACCACATTGCCTCTGTTGTACAGAAGACTTTCTACATGGCTCACCTCATAAGTAAGGGTATTTCATCCAGGAATAAGGAGGTCATAACATCCCTGTACTCCTCCCTTATCAGACCCATTATTGAGTACAATGCCCCCTACAGCATGTACCTTGCCAAGCACATGCAGCAGTTGGAGAGAATGCAGAGGTTCCGGACCAGGACAATCCAGGGTTTCAAACACCTATCCTATACAGATAGGCTAAAAGCCCTGTCCCTCTACTCAGTCTTGTACAGACTGCTCAGAGGTGACCTGTGTCTGGCATACAAGGCTGTCTCAGACTCAGCCGTGATGGAGTTGCTGCATATCTGTAAGTCAAACTCCACTCGCACAACCCACATGCAAGGCTTCAACCTGGTCTGTGACATTAATAGAACTTGTTGGCAGGATAGATTTGTGTCCCAGTGACTCCCCCATCTGTGGAATAGACTCCCTCTCCATGTCAAGCAGAGTACCTCACTAGTCCTCTTTAAGAGGAACCTGGACAACTGGCTGGGAAACAGAACATTTACCCCTGGGATTCCACCTGTGTCCCTACTGGACAGGGAAAACAGGTGCTGACTTTGTGGGAACATGGGTGAAATTCTTGGCTAGGCTTATAAGGCCCTCAGGGCCAATAGCCTAGTATAGTCCTATGAACCTATGGAAGCTAGCAAAACACTTAGCAGTTTTATTCCCTGTAACTAGTAGTACATGGAGTAGATAAAGCTCCATGCACTACAAAGAATTATGATCATGTCACTGAACATAATCACTTATTATGCATTCTCGACATAAATGATTCACCTCAAGAGCAAACATTTCTTGGTATCCATGTCTCAAACACATACAAAGCAGGTTATGATCGGTAACCCAATCATAATCCTCTATATTTCAAATCAACTGAGTTATAGATCACTTTGTTAGTTTTCAGGATAGACTACAGCTGGTAATGTCCCTACTAATGGATTATATGTAGATAGTCCCAGAAATCCAAAAATGAGTTTATATAGTAATAATAATGCCCAACTTAGAGAGCTTAACCTGGAAAGGTAGAGGAAATCTATCAAATTAATATACTGAAGCTATACAAAGATGCAGATAATTCTATAAAGAGCTTGGAAGCTGAAATTTATACTGGATAAACCAGAGAGTCTGTTCCTGAAGTTCAGCTACAGGAATCCTTCTTAAGAGTACAAAAGCATGAAGTAACAAAATTTAAATGAGTGTTTTCAGGAAAGCCTGGAAGAACTAAATTGATAATATATCATAGAAACAACATCTGAAGTGAATGTTTGACCAAGACCTTATACAGTACCAGTGTCACAAAACAGTAAGAGAAGGCCAAATAAAGTTCAAACTGTTCATGATAGAAGAGACACATAATGACGAGTTCCTAAGCATGAGGGTAGGATCAGATTCTGAAATAACTTAAGGAAAATGAACAACAGTTAAAAGTTTGATGGCTATCTCATTCCAAGAATTGTTGACCTAACAGAGAACCTAGGAAAGGCCAGATATTTGACAACACCAGACTACATAATAGGATGCTGGCAGATATGACTTACCCCCCACTGACAAAGGAAAAGCAACCTTTGTAATTCCTGATAATCTATTCCAGTACATAATGTTATCATTTGGCATACATGAAGCCCCAGCCACTTTTCAGCAGGTGATGGGTAAAATACTGAAGCCCAACTTCCATGACAGTAAAATGCATCTGGATAAAATGATCATTCATTCAGAGGATTGAGAGTTTCATTTACCAAAACTACATGCTGTGTTAGAATCCATAAGACAGGCAGATTTGATTGCACATTCAAAAATATGGAAGCCCCATCTTCACCATCCTCCACACATCTCTCATGACCAAATTAAAATCTTGCTGGCATAAAATAGCAAAGTTTGCCTCTAAAATGCCAAATCACACACACCACTGCCTGGCTATTAAAGAATTAAATTGGTTTGAATTCCCCCACTACCTAACCTACACCCAACGTTCCCATAAGGTGATCAACAACCCCGACAACTGCCCTTCACTTCAAATTATTCTACAAACATGCACTCCTCCCAAAAATCTCCGGTCCAGTAATGAACAACGCTTAAGTATAATCAAACCAAACAAACGAGCAGGGCAATGCCTTTACTTCTATTCCATCGTCAAATTATGGAATGTCCTGACTTCCACAATCACTCACTTAGACTCAATAAAAACTTTCAAATCTGCACTAAAACATCACTACCTTAACAATCATATCTGTCCATGTACACATATGTCTAAGCCACCACAAACAAAGCCAACCCTCCTTTTAACTTTTACTAATTTCTAGCCTTAGAACTGCCTAACCTTAGAATAATCAATATCTTCACTGAATTTATCTATCTTTGATTGAGTCTGTTAATACATTTTGTGTGTCAGAGTGTGCTTTACGAATTTTCAATTTTGTATTAATTTTTGTAACAATTTTTTTTTGTATTTCTGGAGCTTTTCTACCTGGGCCTCTACTGAAAATGAGTTTCTGACCCAGTGAGCTTTCACAGTCAACAAATGTCTATAAATAAATAAATTAATAAATAAATAAGGAGAATGGATGAGCTCAAAACCAAGTGCTTTGGATACTTTATAGGAAGAGGGGTAGCAAGACCACAAGTAGAAAAAAATACAGGATATAAAAAATGTGCCTCTAACCCAAATTAAAACACAGGTGAAGACTTTTTGTGGATTAGCTGGACATAGTAGAAAGGCTGTGACAATTTTTTTTTTTTTTTTTACTATTGCTTATCCTTTACCAAATCTCAAAAGACAGAAAGCACCAGTCAAAGGTGTAATAGTCTGTTGAAAGAAATATAGCATTTAAAAAGTAAAAACTTCCTATGTTCTAAACTTCTAATAGCAACTACTGATCATACTAAAGAGTACATGCTATATATCAGCTCATCAGAAGTAGGTCTTGTGAGGAGAACCCTGTGTGCTATATAATCATACAGTTGAACAACCCACCAAGAAGGCATTCCACCATTGAAATAAAGAGCCTAGATAAAAAAGAGATATTTCCATGTCTTGAAATATTACCTGTTAGGCAGGCATGTCAGTTTGGTAATGAATCATACCCCAGGGTAATGGATATGTAAAAATCTGGATGCAATATGAAATCTTGCCTTTGAGCAACACTCCTCTAATGCTTTCAGCTTACAATGACCCACAGGCCTAGCCAAGTCAACATAAATAATGAAAGGTTGTTGAGGACCTACAGTCCAGCATTATGAGTTCCAAACCCCTGTTTTGTTTTAATTTGCTGCAGTATGGAGTAAGATAACATTCCCTGTCTATTAAGTGAGGCACATATGCTACATTAAACAATTAATAAAGCACTGAATATCAATTATGGCTGTATAAAAAGAAGTAGCCTAGTGGACTACAATCAGGAAGCTCATTCCTCAGCTGGAGGTTCAGAGAGGGTAGCCCAAAGGGGTAGAGAGTGTCAGAGCACAGTCAGGACTCACATGTTGGTTATACTTGAAAGAACCATCTGAAATATAGAGTTGCAGCTGGGACCTGCTTATAACCTACAGCCTGTGACTTTTACAGTCTCTTCATGAAGTGGCTGTGCGATACTGTACTGCTGGTCCTCAGATGAAATCATGGGTATAGCTCTTTATTGACTCAAGCCAAGTATTTTGATTTGACAGTGACTCTGAAAAATAATCATTTATTTTATAGTATTTTATATAAGAACTGCCTTCGACTTTAAAATGTGTGTAGGTGTGGATATTGTATATACACACACACACACACACACACATATATATATATATATATATATATATATATATATATATATATATATATATATATATATATATATATATATATATATATATATGGATCTAGGACGTTTGATCGAAAGATCAAACGTCCAAATCCATAACCACTGAACACACTTTAACAAAAGCGCTTTCATCGAAAAAGCACTTTCGTTAAAGCATGTGAATAAAAAAAAAAAACACTACATTAACGTTTCTGCAGGGGGGGTTTTGCCCCCCTGCACCCCACCACCCCCCTACTTTAATATTCTCCCTCCGAGACTGCACTCAGCAACAGGCATACTTACGCGAAAGTGCTTCTTCGGTGAAAAGCACTTTCGCTTAAGTATGCTCACCCTAAATGGATTCGGACATTTGATCTTTCGATCAGACGTCCTAGATCGATATATATATATATATATATACATATATATATATATATATATATATATATATATATATATATGCAGTCAACTTTTTCATGTTGACTTTGTAGTCTCAATGTTTTAGGGTGGATCCAAAAAAAAAATATATATATATATATATATATATATATATATATATATATATATATATATATATATATATACACACATACATACATAAACACACACACACATATATATATATATATATATATATATATATATATATATATATACATATATATATATATATATATATATATATATATATATATATATATATATATATATAAAATATATATATATATGGGTCTACTGTATAACTTCGAAAATACACTTCTAGACCCTGGGTTACGCGAAAGTGCACTTACTCAAAAGTGCAGTTTCGCGAAACTCGCTTCAGCGAATGGGCTACATACTACAGTTTAGTGCGATAGTCACGGACCTTAGGGTTAGGGCACGGGTCATGGTAAGGGGATAGCTAGTAGGGCTATCCCCTTAACATGACCTGTGCCCTAACTCTAAGGTCCATGACTATCGCACCACAGTGAAGGACATAGAACGTTTTCCTACTGTCCTCCACTGTGGTGCGATACCTTCACAGAAGCAGTGTTCGCGGAAGTGCGCTTTCGAGTAAGTGCACTTTCGCAGAACACAGAGTCTGCTGTATAATTTCAAAGAAGTGTATTTTGTAGACCCATATATATATAAAGTTCAATAGTCCAAATCCACAATCACCGAACACACTTTAACGAAAGTGCGTTCACCAAAAAAGCGCTCTCATTAAAGTGTGTTTAAAAAAAAAAAAAAACATTACATTTATGTTTTTGCAGGGGGGACAAGCCCCCCTGCACCCCCCACACCCCCCTACTTTAATATTCTCACTCCGAGGTTGCACTATAGTGGGGAAAAGGGAATTTTCCCTTATCGCCACTGCAGTGCGATCTCCGCAACAGGCATACTTACGTGAAAGTGCTTCTTCGGTGAAAAGCACTTTTGCGCAAGTATGCCCGGCCAAATCTGTTTCGGTGATGTTGCCGTTCGGGGATCCGTATGGATCCCATACATATATATATATATATAGATAGATATATATATATATATATATATATATATATATATATATATATATATACATATATAGATAGATATATATATATATGCGTATATAAAACTATATATTTATATATATATATAAAACTATACACACACACACACACACGCAAGTGTGAGTATGTGATATATATATTTATGCACACATACCTATTTTGTTATGTTCCAACTTATTGACGAAAAGTACATGCCTAATATGGACTTCTCAGAACAGGTAATGGAGGTGGAATATCCCCTATATATACATCATATGCATTTCTTGGATCCCAAACACAACCAGGCATTGCTGATGTTGCCATCTCCCCTACAGACAGTATGACAGTCAAGTGAATGTGATCCTCTCCTGTTTGTCTGTATGTTTATTCCAGAACTAAGTTGTGATTTTATACCTATACGACTGCATGCAAATAGTTTATGTTATAAGATTGATGAATAATATTGTGAATGTCAACAACAATCAAAAAATAAACATGTTTCACATCATACTGCAGCACATCATCAAGTTTTTGCTGCTGCAGTCTGGCAGACATCAAACATGTCACCTATTGCTCTCCAAAAGGTGCCACTTGCCAGTCCGTGTAAGGCTACATATATTTTGGCCTTCAGATATGAGTAACCACAGGGTGTTTGCACTGTCAGGTCTAGTCTATACATACTTGTAATCCAACAAAACATGGATACAATTGCTGATAAATAAAACTAGAACAAACTCAAAAAGGCAATTCACTGGATCCACACCATAAGGTCCATACCTTTTGTGCAAAAACAAATCGACCCAAGTCCATAAACATTCCATTTATTGAAAAGTTAAGCGCTTTCATCTCGCTGCTAAATGGAGACTTCATCCAAACTGAATTAACACATACAAAAACCTTACTTTTATAGTAAACCTAATTACACTCTAATTGATTAATTAAACATTAATTAAATAAAGTGAACAATAAAAGGTTAAACAGTTGTATCCACTTCACTGAATGTACTAAAAACATTTTATACCTTAAAAGATGTATATAAAAATATTTATAAAGAAATGTTTATTAAAAAAAAATATATATATATATATATATATATATATATATATATATATATATATATATATAAAACCCGTTTGGAAAAAAATCTATATTAATTCTAAGGCACTCTTCTTTAACACAGGAGCCAAGGAAATACATTCATTAATATGTGGTGGCATATTTGAACATAATTTAATGATCCAAAAAAGTTCTCTTAACTGTAAACAGAGTTCCCACCACCCACCTCTGGAATTTAATGGAACTTGTTCTAGGATCCCAAATTTGAATCTAGTGAAAGTCTAACACTGTCAAGTATGTTTGTACAAGAAATTATTAATATTGCCTCTTGATATTGCATAGAGGTGTTCATAAATTCTTGTCTTTAACTTTCTTTCTGTCTCCCTTTATAATAACTGCCACAGGAATGACATTGAAATGTATACTAATCCTTTGGTGTTACAATTTCCTTTCACCAGATTGACCTTATAACTGTTTTCCCTCAGTATAACATTGTTGGACTCTAATATGTAGGGGCATTGCCTACACATCCCACACTTGGTAGTACCTTTGTCGGGTAAATAAATAATTTTGAAAGGGTGCTCAAATATTGACTTTAACTTTCTCCCTATCTTGTAAACAAAGTTAGGTTCATTCCCTAGAATTCTTAGGAAATCAGGGTTACCCTTAAATATTGTCCAATTTCTAGTTATAATAGCACTTTTGTTCCCCTACACCAAATGGTACTACCATACTGTCACAATGCTGGAAATTATTCTTAGCCTTATTTATGATATCTCCTAAGTTCCTTTCACCCAATAAGGGCTTAAATTTAATTCTCCATCCGTCCAAAATTTGGGCTTTAATAGGTTCAAGTAGATTGTTGGGATAACCTCTATTTTTGGACATGTCCATAATACTGTCCATTTCTGAATTAAAACTTTTAATATCTGAGCACATACGTGCTGCCCTAACTAATTGCCCTTTAAAAATGTTTTGTTTGGTGAATTTGGGATGACAGCTTTTGCAATCAAGAAAGTCATTAGAAAATGTGTGTTTCCTAAATATCTTTGAACTAAACATACCTTGTGACAGTTCTTTAGAAAGTGTAACATCTAAATAATTAGTAGAAGTGTCAGAAACTGTGGAAGTAAATTTAAAGAATGGACATAGACTGTTAAGATATTCTACAAATACTGCTGGTTGATCGTCTGTCTCCTTCCATAAGATAAAAATGTCATCCAAAAATCGTAGGTATGTAAACCATTTTGAGGGGAATTCAGACTTAAAACAAACTTTCCTTCCCATGCATATAGCACCATGTTGGCATACAAAGGGGCACAACTTGCTCCTATTGCCACACCTTTCAGCTGTTTATAATAATCCCCCTCAAAAACAAAAAAAAATATTTTTAAGAATAAATTCCATTCCTACCATGACAAAGTTAATCTGTGTTTCATTAAAGTTTGTCAAAGCCCTTACTGATTCATGAAATAATTCTAAACCTTCGTCATGTAGAATGGATGTAAATAAGCCTACTACATCTACTGCAGAAAAACAATAGTCATTTGAAAACCACATCTGATTGATTTTAATCAAAAAATCCCAAAAATCCTTTAACAGGTAATGTACTGAATCAAACACTCCTTTAAAAAGTCTATCAATGAAAATACATAGGGAGTGGGTGGGGCTCCCATTAGCAGAGCTAATAATTCTGAATGGTGTTTTTTCTAAGTTCTTGTGAATTTTGGGTATTCCAAATGCTACAGGAATAAATGGATGTTCAACTTTAAGAAAGTTGAAAAGTTCCTTAAAGATAGCACCTTGTAAAAGTGCATCCTCAATAAGTAAGTGTATTTTCTTATAAGCAATAAAAACCTAATTTCTTGAGAAAATTTGATATTTAGATTCATCACAGAATACACTAGAAAGGGAATTCACATAATCAAACTGTTGAAAATAACAATTCCTCCTCCCTTGTCAGGCTTCATAATCCTAATTGTATCATTGCTTCTTAAAATTTGCATTAAATCATGTTCCCTTTTTGTTAAATTAAATATATATTTTTTACTTTTATTGAGATATCTGTTAGCAAATGTTGAATGCAGCTGCTGCACACACATTCTCAAATCCCTGGATCATTGTGTGCAAGGGGGGTGGGGGTTTGAAACAACTCTTTGTTTTAGATATTTTGTTAGTTGTGTGAATCCCTACATTACTGACTTGTTCTTTAAACATTAATTTGAAATTCAACTTCTGTGTAAACAATTTAATTTCTATAATGGTATCTACTGTACTCACCTTGACTGAGGGTACAAATTTAAAGCCTTTAGTAAATAATGTAAAAAAGGTCTCATCTATTTCAAGAGTGGTGTAATTATAAATGTTGAAATCACAATACGAATTTAAAATGCCATTGTTGTCCACTACAGTTCTGTTGTCACTAAACGGAAATGTGCTAAAATTCATTCCTTCAACTAGTGCTTCCATGTTCTCCCCTTCCCCTACCCCTCTGGGAGTTTATTTGAGGATTCTGAAATAAACAAATGTCTGTTGTCTGCTTTTATTATAAAGCCGTTCATATCTTCTAAGGGGTGGAAAGTCAGAATCATATTCATCTCCATTACTGACATGGAATTCCTGTTGCAAGTTTTCACCAGAATCAAAATATTCCCCTTCTTCCCTTGCTTGTGCATTAAGATCTGGGGCTGTAAGATTGTCCTGATTCAATTGCAAGTAAGACTTAGGAATGGGGTATGCCCTCTTATTTAAATAATCTTGGTTATCTCTTTTAAGTTTATGTTCTTTATGTTTTAAATTAATAGACACATTCTTTTCCACTTTTGTAAAAATGCTGTCATAATTTGTAACATTGTGTTCAACAACAAGTCATTAATAATTTCATTGTTCAACTTTTCAAGTTCATTAAACAATTCGGTGATAGGTTTGTCATTACATTTTATGATAAAGTGCATTAACTGAAAGCCAAAGCTGTCAAATAAAGTTAAAAGTTCATTTACTTCTGAATCCTCCATTGAAAGTCCATTAGGGAATTTATAGAGTCTTAGCAATTTAGGTACTCATGTATTTTTAAGACTTTCATGTAAAAAAATGTTGTTGCACTGTATATTCCATACCTTAAAAAGTTTCTGCTCCTAGTCCTTCATTTTTTTTCTAAGGTTCTTGGTGGATGATGCAAAGTAGGGCTAACACTTTGCCTATGAAAGGGAATATCTCTATAAATCTATTCCCTGAAATTAAAATTCTTCATAACTGTGTGGTCCACTACTACTGTACTATTGTTAACAATTCTCCTATTGCAGAATATTGCCGAAGTTCCGCTAGCTCCATTACAACTGCCATTAGTGAAATCACCCTGGTTAAGTAATCTTGTTTGCTCTGAAATCTTTGAACACCTCTATGCAATATCAAGAAACAATATTAATAATTCATTGCACAAACATACTTTACAGTGTCAGGATTTCACTAGATTCAAATTAGGGATCCTGTAACAAGTTCCATTAAATTCCAAAGATGGGTAGTGGGAACTCTGTTTAGAGTTGAGAACTTTTTTTTGATCATTAAATTATGTTCAAATATGTCACCAGGTATTAATGAATGTACTTCCTTGGCTCCTGTGTTAAAGAAGAAAGCCTTAGAATTAATATATGACTTTTTCCAAAAGGTATTTTACATATATTTTTTTATAAACATTTCTTTATAAATATTTTATATGCATCTTTCAAGGTATAAAATGTTTTTAGTACATTCAATGATGTGGATGCAACTGTTTAACCTTTTACTGTTCATTTTATTTAATTAATGTTTAATTAATCAATTAGAGTGTAATTAGGTTTACTATAAAAGTGAGGCTTTAGAATGTGTTAATTCAGTTCTGATGAAGTCTCCATTTAGCAGCGAGATGAAAGTGCTTAACTTTTCAATAAATTAAATGTTTATGGACTTGGGTCGATTTGCTTTTTTACAAAAGGTATGGAGTTTGTGGTGTGGATCCAGTGAATTGCCTTTTTGAGTTTGTTCTTGTCTATACATTCTGCAGACTATCAGCAACAATTTATGTATGCATTGTTTCATTTGTGATTTAATAAAGATGTTTTAAAACAAATCTATACTGTAATAATTATTTCCCACTTGCTGAAATTCTTCATATTCATTGAAGGTCTTCTCCTGGTCCAGTGCCATCTTTATCTAAGGGCTATAAAATGTCACTCTCAGCAATCATCAGTTCAGCCTACTTCAGATTGATCAGGTTTCATGAAAATGGTGAGACTTTAGTGTGTACTACCAATTTTTACTTTTTCATTATAAATACGTGGTGCCACACTCCTATGTTTCTGGATCAAGTGACATTACTTACACTCATTTTTGTGCAAATATATTTCTGCTTTTCCTGTTTTCAACAGTGCCCTTTGCTGAACTGTTGACGTTCTGTAAGCATTTCTGCAGTGTTATATTAGGGGAATTTTTTCTAAATCCTAGCAATTTTTTTTTAAATATAAAAGCTCTATTTATGCCTGAAACAATATAAATTCATAGAACTTTTAACTTCCTGTTGCACAGGTAATTCAGTTTTGTAGATTAGTTAGACTTTTTTTTTTCTGACAGACTTGTAAAGAAACTGAATTTCTAATTTCTGTTATAAACAAATATTATTTCCAATAAAAATATGGAAGGATAGCCAAACATAGCTGCTGATAGTTTTATTTTCATTGTAATTTTGATTAAATAAATACCTCTTCGTAGGGTTCACTATTACTTCCACATATCATGTATAAGTTTTCTCGGTAGTGACAGTAACACTTTCTTAAGGGTTTATCACACTATTGTATTCTGCCACATGATTTTAGTTCTCATTTCTCTGATGTAAAGTCTTTGGAAAGGTATGCTTCACCCTGGCATTTGTGCTTGACTGCTACTATTTTTTTTCCTCGTTCTCGCTCGCTCTCTTTCTCTCACCACAGATTGCTAATAGCTCTGATGTACAAGTCCAGTATCCATAGAATAACATCTGTTTGCTTCTTCTTATCTGCAGTGAGCATCCCAAATATCTTTTAACATAAGTTAGGCAGTATACAAAACTGAAGAGCACATAATACTGCAGCCTGCTATAGTATTATCTTTTCTTTTATGTTCTTGTTAACATTTCTAATATCTCATTGCCCCGTATAATCACATGACATGCCAAATTGTGGTTAATTATATGATAAATGCACTTTCAGGAAATGAAAAGACTCAACAGGATGTCACAGCATGAATTTGCAATACTACCTGCACCCTGTTGTGCCTACTTGTTTACATATCAGTTTCATAATCAAATTATTTTAATTAGTTTAATTAATGTATTCTTATTTAATTCACTTAACACATTAACTGCAATGTGTCTCATTTAAAGTTACACTGCGATTTTAAATACATGTCATTCATCAGTCTTGATTTTGCAGTATATTTTTTTTTTTTTTTTTTTTTTTTTAATTAAATCCAGACAATGTATTTTGCCCATGATTTCCAGACTTCCAGCTGCACTTGGGATGATAAAAAAAGCATGACAGCCCTTTTGTCTGCTCTTTCAAACATGAAAAGAGTAATTTACATTAAAGACAGTTAAAGATTTCTGAAACATGCTTTGAAATAAGCATTATCTATATTAAAGAGTACTATTAAAAATCTAAAAACACCAAAGAATCAAAATTATAACATGCAATAATATAAGTTTATGTTAAGTTTTCATTTGTCTAATATGCTACCAGACTAACTGCTGGTTAGATAGCTGATTAGAAATTAGCAGTTCAGATCCCAAACATGCTGGTTAGAAATTACATACAATATCTGGAACAACTACTGAAATGTTACTACCCAAAACTCTGAGTGACAAAATTTCAAAAATGCCACATTAAGAAGGAAAATAAATATTTGCCCTTTATGCAAACAGCTCTCATCTGGTCATTAATGTCAATGACACTGTTGCATCCTATATGATATAAATAAGACTAAAACTTGATTGCATTCACTGGTACAGTGGGTCCAGCTGTGCGATATATTTATATAATAAAATAATAGCTTGGTCATACTTTTTGGGTAACACCATAACAAAGCAGAATATCACACCAAAAAATATACATCTGTGTACAATACAAATTAAAAATAATGGATATTACTGAGACATGAGACAGAAATCATTTCAGTAATGCATTATTCACATTAAGTGGTTTATTTTATTATTTCATTCTTTTTCTCACCCTTTCCATTTGTCTAAGGTAATGGTAACCCCACAAATGTCCACCATATCCATTCATTCTTCATTATAAGGATGGAAGCTAAGCAGTGAGGACCTCATCTTCTCACACTGGGGAGTAGAAAGGACATTGCCTGTTATGCCTTATCCTTGTTCCCACATCATCTTATATAAAACATGCCAAAAACATCAGTAACAAAAGCAGATGCGTGTCCCGCTACAGATCCCTATGCAATCCTCCCATATACTGCATGTCTAGGTTGGGCACTTATGTTTCAGTCATGGGCTTCAAGGTTGTGTAAAAGCCCTAACCACTCCCCGGTAAGGGAGAACAGCTGAGTTTTAGCAATGTGATAATGTTCCCCCACCCCCTCCTACCCCTATCATCCTGGATGCTTGCTACAAAAAACAATATCATCACAGACAGGATGCCTCCTTATACATGATCCATCCATCAAAATATAGTTTTGATCTGTTCCTTGTGACACTGAATGCCATTGTCAAATGCCTGACAAGGTTAGGCAACAATACAGCAAGAATCAATCTCCCAGCCCCATGCAACAAACTCTGTAATTGGAAAACTACTGATATTAGAATTTTACATGTGGGGGAGTAATATTCAGAAAAACATTGTGCAATGTCTTTTGTGAAATGCAGTGATAAGTGACAATGTGCAGACAGTGAAAGCTTCAGAGCCATATGTAGAATGCCCACGTTACTAGAGAAATACTGCAGCCTGCATTGAAATCTAATGACCACAAATAAACATGCCAATGAGTCCCAACATGCTAAGGAAAGCCATTGTGTATGTAAATAATGAAATTAAACATGGCAGCAAGATTTATAGTACATAAAATTTGCATGACAACATTACAATGACCAGATATTCTAAATACCAGGATTTTATGGCATTTAGGAGTATTGTTTGCACTTAAATGCTAGGAGTAGTATTTTCAGTACCTGGACAGCAGATGTTAGTGGTTTCCTTGGGAATCAGTGTCCATAATGCTGAGGACTGCCATCCTCTGCATCACAGAAAGGTCTGCCAGTGGCTGACATGCCATCACCTCCAGGACTGGGACTTTGTTAACTGTTACAGTGTGGACAAAAACACCATATGGGAGTTAGTAGATATGTACCACGCTCATATGGAATCAAGAAGATGCATGTCCCAGTAGACACAAATGTTTGTGTAGCATCAATTGTTCTTTCTACAAGGACCTTTTAACAATTGTTAGAGGGCATATTATGTGCATGGTGCCATCATCACCAACCACTGGTGATCTGCTGATATCAGATATGTCCTGATCTGTTATGTTGGATTCTCTTCTAGTGGAACCTGTGAATGCATACTAATAACATACTTGTGGCAATGCTGAATTATATGCAGGAATTCTACCGCTATGTGGCACACAGACTGCTATATGTCAATTATATACATAGCCTATACACACATATGCACATTGTGGTGCAGATTGTTGCTGTTGCAGCCCCACAGTCCCTGTATAGCAGATATGCATGCATGCTTGTCTGAGTAAACCATTCAGAGTTGTAAGTCAATGTCTTACAGAAGTGGTATATGCTACTACTCACCTAATGCACCCCCTACCAACATTTGAATATTCATCACCAGCCCAGCTCCCTCTTTCAAGCCACCACCAGGTATGGAGATTCTCTCACTTTTACCTGGTGAGGGAAACCATGAATTCCTTCATCTCCATGGAATGTTTTGAAAGGTGATCCACCCCCCCCCCCCCCAATGGTCCACCAGTCTCTGGCAATTTCCTGTGTCTTGGTCTTAGCAAGCAGTAACTTTTCAGTTATTCTACAACATATGGTCTCCCAAAATATGGGCACTGCATTTTTATCATACTAAAATGGGCCTTATAGTACAGAAATTATGCAAATAGGTGAGTTAACATGATCACTTTCTGAGGTACACCTATAACACAATGAGTTATCCACTGTAGTTGGTGCTACAATGCCTGTGTCTGCCTGCACCCAGGCTGGGTAGTCATGCATGGAATACATGTTTTCATGGGTACAGAGAAGCTGTACAACACTGCTTTCAGTTTTCATGACACTAGTGAGCTTTTGCATCATGCTACTGTTAATGGACATTGTCTGACATATTTCCCTTTGATGTGCATTATGTGGTATCCACTATATATGGCCATGCAAACTAGACTACCATTTGTTTCCTGATGTAAACCAACAGAGTTGCACTGAATTTGGCAAGACTCCTGTATAGTGCAGCAAGGAGTATAAGGTGTCCCTTCACCTGCCACATAGGATCCATAGAGATCATCTGCATGGGAAGAACAAGAACCTTGTTCACAAAACTGATAGCATCAGCGTGCCAGAGAATGGTGAAAAATAACCACCTTATTACTGTAACCATTTTGTTCTTGGCTTGCCACTGTGTATTACATTTAGCACCTGAGCTGTAATTGCCTTCTATTGACCCGGATATGTTGTGCTGATTAATGCTTTTTATGTTTTCTAGCAGCCTATGAGATACATGAAAACTAGATAGTCTATCAAAGAAAGCAAGACAGTCTCTGCAGGTGTCAAGGTAAGTGGAGTGTATCGCAGATAGTACTGTATATTTAATAAAGTACAACACACATTACTAATTTGATGTATTTGCTTCTCTTCTGCTTTTTGTTTCTTTTTATGTATTTTTCTCTTTTTTCTGCCTTTATTCTTTTGTTTTTTATACTTATGTTCTTCCTCCACAGAATCAACTCTGGTGAAGGCAGTGATGAGGCAGGGGCACAAAATTCTCCTCCAGCTACAGTACCTACCTACCATTAGGTCCTAGCAGTCCATAGACTTGCCTCTCTTTAGGTTCATCAAGGTTACATTGTCAAAGATGATGTAGATGGCTTGCTGCTGGCCTATGTGATCACTTCTCAGAAGGGGGAGCTGATGGCTCCTATCTGAGAGTTGTGGGGGGGGCACCTTTGTCACTCAAAGGAAATGCAATATCTGGTGACGACCAAGTTGGACTGATAAATGAATGCCTACTTTGGCACTGTGTATCAACTCTTTGTGTAGCTAATTGAACTGCAGGTCCAGCCAGCTCCATTCATTGTGCCAATAGAGATGGCGCCTGCCCATGATATCAGCCAAAGGGGATGATATCTAGATGGGATCCCCTGTGGTCCAGTCTGGCAGGCCTTCCTCATGCCTCCCAAGACCCATCACTGTGTCATCCTTTTATGTCACTCCACATCCCCTGGTTGCATTCCAGTTTTCCCTATCACAAGTTGTGTGCTCTCTGCCAGTATGCATCTCTCCATTGTTGAGCTCTCTTATGTATCACTACATCCTGTGTCAGTATTTGACTATATTATGTTTGCTTGTCTGGTAATACTACCTTCCCCCTATACCCTACATACTACATGGACTTTGTTTTGCTATCTTCTCCCTCTATCCTTCCTCTTAAAAATGGGCATTTGCACTCACAAAAAAAGTATAGCCTTTTCCTCCCCCACACATACACACCTATCTTACCTTCCTGTTGTCTTGCTGTAGTTTCCTCTGCCTGATCTTCCTCATTCTGACTGAGTTATCTCCCCTTTCAACCCCCCCCTCCTTTAGATGATAAAATGACACTTGTGGTGCTCTTGTGTGGACGGCCCCAGTGCCCAGGTCACAGCTATGGGGCACTTTGATGTATGTGTAAGTACGCACATAGCATCAGGCATGCCAACTGCCAGATGTTTTACACTGGGTCATGTGACTACTCATAGTGAGTTAATTTCAGCACTGTGGTCAGGCATGCCTAATCTATATTGGGCTGCACCACTCTAAATTCATCATGCAGTTTGCCACTGCTTGATAGTGCTTTGTTTTTTTTCTGAATGCCCCTATCATCCTCATGTTTTTCACATGTTATAATTTATAAAATTGGGAGGAGCACTTTCAGTCTTCTTCCCAGATAACACCAGTTCCAATATGTTGTGGAAAATGCCAGTTACCATAACATTTTCTAAAATTTATATGTGCACATAAAGTGCAACAGGCAACATTTGAAAACCATTTTCTTAATGTATAAGATGTCATGCATTATAATGTTTGTTAATTTTAATTTGTTAATATAGTTTGATTACTTTTGCTTAAGTGTAAAATTGCCTATGTCACAAATGATAATTCAATGAAGGTGTGTTAAAAAAATACAGGTTAACTATGAATTAACACAGTTTGTTTAACTGATATTACTTGATGCCAAAATACTAAAACCTTGGGAGGTTACTGCTCAAATTGGTTACTTTCCATAGGCTGCAAAACAGAAAACATTTTTTTTAAGCCCCCGCTGCACCCCTTCCCTAAGTTCAGACAAGACTCTACATTCTTGAACTAGATAGATGGACAGACTATGTTGTTTGCCTTTTCCCGGTTAGGGGTTGCCACAGCAGAACTCCAGTCTGCTAATGATTGGCAGTAGATTTTTATGGTGCCAAGTTGTCAGCCCGATGCCCAACCTTCAGCCAAGGCACACTAATTCACACATGCCTTGCGGAGGCCACTCAACCACAGGGAGGACATGCAGACTCCACACAGAAGGCACTCCAGCTGAGAATCAAACAGGAGAACCTCTTGCTGTGAGGCAACAACACTACTGCTGTACCACAGACAGATAGACTATGAGAGCACAAATACTCAGTCATCTTGTAGGTCTTCTCCAAGTCTTTCCACCATTGCAAGATGCCAGGAATCTTTCATAGATGACATTCTGAACATCAGTCAGGCCTCTGGCAAGCAATAGATTCCCCGTTAGCACATTCTTCATTTTTTTTAATGTGCCCCAGAAGCATCATTGTAAAGCCCCTTTCATGGACCGCATGGAACAGGGTGTAAAAATTCCTCACACAAGTGCAACAGCAGTTCCTACCATTACATTTCTTTCTAATTTTACATGTATCCCCATTTTAACCCATTAGAAATGGAAAATAAATGGAGTTTTTTTTTTCATTCCAGCAAGTAGTTTGCCACAGAAGTCACTGTAAAGCCATTATTGAGCTCCTGAAGTCTGAAGCAACCACATGGCTGACACTGGGAATGAAATTTCAAATCATCCTCTGGAGGGAGAAGCAACGTCCAGAGTTCAGACTGCTTAATAACTCTCTTACATTGACTGCCTCCTTGATACAGAATATTCAGTTTGTACTATAGGTTACTTTTAATCCATTTGCCTGTTGACTACTTTGTATGTATACTGCATGTACAAAACTGTGTTTAACAATAAAAGGAAACAGTCAGAGTTGGGAATGTTATAGCTGTCATACTGTAAGGGCCTTGATCAATAATTTAATGTGTCTAACACTGAACAAATTGTCTGGATACTCATGTATGACTGTTAGACACAACAACAGCAAGCTATATGAGCAAAGGGGATAACAGTGCTGCAGCTGGGTTTTCTGCACCACTGACAACCACCACACTAATACCACTGTTTTCCATACCTACAGAGCCATGCCTACAAAAATAAGTAAGCAGAGGAATACTGCTGAGTCTGCAGAAAAACTTCTATAAATTCCAGATGCAGAGAATAAGCAGACCTTCTATCTCCATGACTGATGACTCTTTGGGCAAGATGCTACTGAAAGTCCTTCTGGGACCATGCCTGAAAAGATCGGATGTTCAACAGTAATGCTGTTGGTGGCAAGGACCATACTTAACTTGGTCCACCACAGGACCACTGATATTACTCATGTTGCTGAGAAAAGAGCTGTACACCTGTCATGGGAGGGTAGGTCAATAGGTGTAGGTCAATAGGTGTTGGGCTATCAATCAAACCACCTCTCACAGAGATAGAATACTTTCTAGTCTCTATCACAGGAACTGACATCTCCACATGGTCCCACAGTGCATTGCTGGACATTGGCACAGAGCTTCTCTGGGCACCTAGAGTATCTGTTGGAGTTGTCCATTACATACATGCACATGTACATACAAATATTTAAAGCACAGGCATTAATGCATGTCTAACCTGCCAATATACCACAATAGTTGCACCCATAATAAGTGTCCAGGCTAATCATAAAAATACCTAGACTGGTACTTGCCTTAATGTAATTTGGTAGTCTAATCCATGCATCAGCTGTTCATTCTGAGAACCATTTAGTACACTTACCATTCCTATTGAATCTTCTGCATAGACTGATGATTCTCTACAATTTTTGGATAACCTCAAACATTCCCAGACATGGTTGTCTCTAAATTCCCTATATACCTGAATAAGGTCTCCTCTTAAACATCTGTAAGAGACACTATACAGGTTCAGATATTTTAGTCTTACATAATAACTTAAATTTTCACATCCATTGATGCCCTTGGCATATTTCCACTGTACTCTTCCCAGTTTACTCATGCTTGTTTTCTTACAATGTTTCCATATAGTTATTCCATACTCAAGTTTGGGTCTAATGTAACTAATAAACAATGACTTCACTATTTCTGATTTCCTATACTTTATAAATCTTTTTATACAACCTATAGTTCTATAACTATCATTAACCAATTGGTTTATATGATTAGAAAAACTCAAAGCTGGATCTACCCATATTTCCAGGTCCTTAAATGAATCTACAGTTTCAGTCACCATGTTCTGTATTAAATATTAATCTTTCAATTTGTCTCCCAAATCTCATATGCTAAGTTTTCAATATATTTATCAGCATATTATTCTCCTCTACCCAAATGGTCAATTTAGTCATGTTATTTTGCACACATGCCCTGTCTGTAACACATGTATCAATTTACCCAATTTCACGTCATCTGCATACAGACTGTAGAACACCCCAAATGAAAAAGATAGATCTGAAAGATACAATCTAAACAAGTATGGACCTAGAACAAAGCTCTCTGGTACACCCTGACTGTAACCAAGAATTTCACCTGTCCAACTGCTGTATGTTACTTGCCATGTCCTATTTGTAAGCCATGCAGCTATCCATCTTATCAACAGTACATCAATACCTACTTGTTCTGATTCATTGATCAGTGTTTTATGCATGAACCTATCAAATGCTGAAGTTAAATCTATATAAATTACATCACAGTACAACTTTTCATTCATAGCTCTTATTATATTGTTATAGAATATCACGTTACAGGTAGTAATAGATCTATATTCAACATCTGTATGCTGATATATAGTTTCAAATACCAGCCTTTCCAATTCTGACAATAACTTATCCAATATTACATTTCCATTATCTTTCCACAACATAAAAGTAGACTTAAGGATCCATAAGTCTCAGGGCTTGTCATACTCCCCTTTCCCTTACAGACAGGTTTGATAAGTGCATGTCTACAGTCTTGAGGAATCTCCTCATATTTATGCGACCTAGTAAATAAATGATATAATGGTACTGCAATTTCTTGCTGAAGTGTACTCAGTTCATTATTATTAATTCTCCCCTGGATTCACTAACCTTCCATGCAGGACTAGCCTAGTCCTGCACGGAAGTGCCCATGTAGGAGCAGGACGTCAGTGCTGCCCGAGCTCCTAGTCTTACACGGAGCGTGTATGAGTGCAGAGGGCATGTCTGAGAGCAGAGCTCTCAGAATAAACATGCCCCTGCAATGTAGAACAGCAGAAGCTGTTACGAAATGAGTGAGATCGCTCATAGGTGGCCTTATATCCCCACCAACAGTCTCACATGTACAGGACCTATAAATTAAAAGAAGAAATCCTTTTATCTTTGTTAAAAATCCAATTAAAGCTAACTGTAGGTGCGCGGGTGTGCCCATCGCTTACCTACAATTAATGCAGCTTAAATGGCTGAAGAGGATAACAAAGAAGATATATACAAATGCTGCAGTATAGCAGTAGTGTAGTGGACAGAGCACTTGCCTTACGAGCAGGCATTCCCGGTTCGAGTCCCGCTGCAATCCTTTCCATGTGAAATCTGTATGTGAACATTTTTTTGCTGTATAACCTACTAAATAACATTTAAATGTGAACTGGAGTACTGCATTAAATGCACATGTGAAGTGTCAGTGTCATAATGAGTAAGGCACTAGTAAGCAGGGTTAAGCACAAATAAGCAGTAGTAAGCATATATAAGAACTAGTAAGCCTGTTTAAGTGTGTTTGCGCAGGGGTAAGAATTGCCTACACAGATTAAGCAAAGTAGAAGCTGAGTGCAAGAAACTGTAACTGGAAGTAAGTACTGCTTAGCTCCACGCAAACCCACCTACAACTGCTTTAAAGTGCCTTAACCACTCTGTATACAACAGCCCATGTTCTGCCCAGCAACAAAATAAATTGCCTCTGCAGGGCTTGAACCCAAGACCCTGTTCACTACAGTCACAGTAGTTAACCACTAAGCCATCATAGAAGTACACAAGATTGAGGTTTCAACAAGCAAATCCTCACCATAGGAAATCAAACTGAACATGTGAAAGGAATCTATGTACAGTGTGATGTCATATAACCTGCTACATAACATAAATATGTGAACTGGAGTACTGCAGTAAGGCCAGATGTGAGGTGTTATTGTAATAAAGTGTTGAAGTCCCCAGGACCCCATACAGTGCATGTACACATGAATCACAGATACCAGACACATATATAACATGTAACAAATAATACATCAATGCCAAAAGGAAAATATAATGCAAACTAAATATTAAGCAATGCTAAGCATTGCACAACTCAGCTTAGTTTGGGGTAAGCAATGTGTAGGCCAGCTAACTCAATCTGCCCAGTGGTATGCCCCTTTAAGCAATGCCAACATTAGGTAAGCAGGTGTGCCCATAGCTTAGCCTTTTCAAAACCATCCAATCATGGGAAAGTGTGGGAAATTGGATGTATTTAAGCCCCACAGGCACCAATAATTCCCATACCTGGTTGCAGCTCCCTATTGTAGGCAGAATTGCTGGTGTTGGGTAAGGCACTCAATTTAGAGCACAGTGCTGGGGTACCCAGGAGTCCAGATTCATCCTATGGCTCCTGGTAAAACACCAGGAGGGCTCTCAGTATAAAGTGGAGGCATGGGATAGTCTCGCCCATGACCTCACCAGTGCCACTGGTATCCCCCGGACTGGTGAGCAGGTCAGGCATCACCATGCTGACCTGAAGCAGTGGAGGGGTGATCTCTTGCAATAGTGGATCCAAGAAGCAAGGCAGATGGCCAATGCCCCAGCACTGAGTAAGTACCAATTCTACTACGGAGATAATGATTGCCTAGCTTGTGTATACTATGGATAGGTAATGGCTAAATATCACTGTATTTCTCTGACACCTGCAGATGAGTGGGCTGTGAACCAGCAAGCCAATGCTGCTAGGCTGCAAAGGCTGCGCTGTGAGGCAGGTTAGTAATATTCCCCCATGTACTGTCATAACAAATAAATATAACAGTTCTGGAAAGTGTTGTACCAGTAAAGAAATGTATTCTGTATGGGATGCACTGAATAAACCAGACAATATGGCAGGAAGACTGTCATATAGGTTGCATGGAAATAAAGGATCAATATCTTGTAAATAAAAGTATGCCCCTGGAGTGCTTGTGTACATCCTGCTTCCATATGTTGTTGTAGTGTAGTACTGCTGTATTAAGCAGTGTTCCCACACTGTTGAACACAGTTAAAATGTATAGGAAGGTCAGTATAACAATGTTGGAAGTCCCAAGGGGTCAGTCATATAGAACAACTGAGGGAGACTTAGAAACCATTGGAATGCTGTACACCAATTTCCTGATAACACAGTGTACTGTGATGTCAACAGTAACATTTTTACCACACAAAGCAGGGGTTCAAATCCCAGGAGTGGTAGTAAGTTGTAGGCATAATCATACCCCACAACTGTACAGACTTTGCTAGAATGTTCAGATAGTACGTTGTAAGCATAATCATAACCATCAACTGTACAGACTGTGGCAGAATGTTCAGGCAGTAAGCTGTATGCATAGTCATACCCCTCCACTGTTTGATCTGTCGGGCATGTCCAGATAACTGGCCCAAATCTGCTGCCCGGTAACTTGTTCCCCTGACAAATCAGTGTGATGATCCAATAAATGTAAGCAGCTTATACTGACATATAATGGATAGTCAGACCTGAACATAAAAAGAGAATATATATGGAAACAAACCTGTCATTGTAGCATCTCACTCAAAGTGTATATCAGCAGTTCTCAATATATGTCACATTAACACCTGCATCCTGTCATGCCTTGACCAGAGTATGTGCAATAACAGATTGTTAGGTATGTGTATAGCAGCAACATGGAATCTGGGAGTATGTCTAGAACTTGTCAGGTAGAGTTAACAAAGATTTACTGCATAGCTATAACAGGTAAGAGGTGTAGACTGTAGGTACTACACAGGTCACATATATACTTGTCTACAAGCATGGAATCTGGGAGTATGTGTAGAAAGTGTGAGGTAGTGTTAATGATTTTCACAACAGGTATAACAGGTAAGAGGTGTAAACTGTAGGTACTACACAGGACACGTATATACTTGTCTACAAGCATGGAATCTGGGCGTATGTGTAGAAAGTGTCAGGTAGTGTTAACAATAATTTTCTCAACAGGTATAACAGGTAAGAGGTGTAGACTATACGTACGACACAAGCCATGCATATACTAATCTACAAACATACCATCGTACAAAGTAAGGACATTGGATAGTGTAATAATACATGTAAGGGACAGATCACTGCAGTGACTAAGAAAGTTGTGAAAACTACAGGGATATATTAGTTGTTAATTGACCTCTCTCTCTCACCCCCTCCATATGTGCAACAATAACCTTGTTACACACCTCAATGGGTACGTGTACACTTCAAACTTTTGTTGGGACATATGTCCTATTGGTTTATAAATATTCACATTTGGTTCTATGCATGTGCCATGTTAAAATACTCCCATATTGGTGGCTTGTTGCCATCAATGAAACCTGCATGCTGTTGTAATGGCCACTGTTGTCCCATATATGCATGTGTTCTGCTTGATCTGCAACTGTTCTAAACTGGTGTCTTGGGTTAATGGGAATACCTATGCATGCTGTTATAACTAATCCTGAATGCTGTTGACTATAACTAATTGATATCTTTCTTAAAACTGCAACACCATAGCTCATATGGGAAGGCCGGTCCCAGCAGACCCACCTGTCCCACCTCAGCTGGCCATGGCACCAGGCACCAGCACATCTGGGGTCCCACTTGGGACCTATTCTTCCATTGGCTCTGCACCACCTTCGGGTGGAACCACCACAGGGGATGGGGCTCAGCCCCACTGGTAGCGGGGGCAGAGAGGTACCTGTCCCCCATCGTCAGGTCCTGGCTGTGGTGCATAGGGAGCTTGACAAGGAGATTCGAGACCAGCTACACCAGCTTGAGGGCCACGTGGTGCAATTAGAGGGTGAACCTGTCCCTCCTACCCATCCCCTAGCACAGCCACCTTTGAGGCCATGAAGGTGCAGTGGTGACTGCCCATGGGTGGGGACCTCAGTCCCACTGTTTCCATTTGGGGGCTCATGGGTTTGCGACTTCCAAACACCCTCCCTGTCCAAGGTGTTTACCCCCCACATGTGTCATATACCACCCCTGTATGCATCTTGTTTGTCTTGTCTGTTAACCTACCAAACCTACCTCCCCAAATATGCCTATTACCCCTCCCCAACATCCCACTCTCACCTGAAAAAGAAAAAAAAACAGCAACCTGTTCCCACAAAAAAATCTCGCCCCATACATAGCTGTCCATTTCACACACATGTCCATTGGACACATGTAATTCAGTCTAATTGGCATTGCAACTTATTATTGTTGTCCTTACCCCCACCCAGGGGTTTGAGTGTCCAAATCTACCTCCAAATTCAGTGAATATGCACAGCTGTTGCTGTAGAAGAAATGGGCAGCTATGGACCTTCCCTTCAGCCTTCCTGCACATCCCTGGCTATTTTCCCCACTGTCTTTCCCTCTTAGTGCCCCTTTTTACACCACTTTCCTATCAACACCTTTTTCTTTTCTTTTAAAGAAATTAGTGTGGGGGTAAGTGGGAGTAAGCACTTTTAAGCAGCACTAAGCAGGTTTAAGCCTGTTTGCATGGCAGTAAGCAATGCCTACACTGGTTAAGTAATGTAGAAGCTGAGTATAAGAAGCTGTAACCGGAGGTTAGCATTTCTTACCTCCGCACAAACCTGCGCAAACTCGCCTAAAATTGCTTAAAAGTGCCTTAGTCACTCTGTATCCTACAGCTCTCATCCTGCCCAGCAACAAAAGAATCTGCACTACCAAGTTGCAAACCCCAAACCCTGCACACTATAGGCAAAGTGATTTACCACTAAGCCATGACAGATACACATACAGCTGATGTTATCACAAACATATCATCCAGCACAGTCATTCAGCAGTATAGGAAATGTATTTAATTATGTAGATTAATACAAGCAATGTATATTGCTCAAATACAGTATTTCGAGCAGTCTATGTATATCAAAAAGACAGTGCCTGTCCAGTCATAATGTGAGAACAGTAGTCGTGCATAAAACTTAAGAAAATAATAAAAGAAACGGTGCACATTGAGGGTGCGTGTGGGCTTGCTTCATGCTCAGAATGTCAAACCTGGGATGTCGGTTCCGCTGAACTGGAAGATGAGGCTGGGCAGTTGTGTGAGCAAAACGCTGCTTCTTAAACACCTGGTAGGATGCTACCAGTGGGAGAAACAGTGTAGACCAGATAAGTCTAATCTTGACACAAAAACAGGTCCGTCCCTGGCAGGACAAACCAAAAATTGTGAGTCAAACCGTTGTCTACACATGTCTCGAAAGATGAACAAGGCAGGGGTCATATGTACGTGGACTAAATGGATGAAGAGCCTGAAGAAGCATGGGTCGAAACAGTATACTGGATGAGTACCGAGACGTGGTGAGAGGGCAATGTGTGGAAGTGTGGTATGGCTGGGCTAGCAACTGGAGAATGGATGGTTGCTGTGTATGTGGAGCTCTTGGGGTGGGGGAAGGAACTATGGGTATGAAATTATGGAAGATATATGCAAATGAAGCAGCACAGCAATACTGTAGTTGGCAGAGCATCCGCCTAATGAGCAGGCATTTCCAGTTTGAGTCCTACTGCAGCACAGTCAATTTTACATGTCAAAGCACGTTATAACCAATTTTGTTGTTGCAAAATCCACTAAATAACACATATTTATGAACTAGAGTACTGCAGAAAATGCACATGTGAAGTGTCAGTGTCATAATGAATAAGGCACTAGTAAGCAGGTTTAAGCATAAAACAGCAGTAGTAAGCATATGTAAGCACTGGTAAGTATGTTTTAGTGTGTCTGCGTGGGGGTAAGCACTGCCTACACAGATTAAGCAATATGGATGCTAACTGAGTAGAAGAAAGTGTGACTGGAAGTTAGCAGTGCTTACCGTCGTACAACCCTGTGCAAACTCGCTTACAACTGCTTAAAAGTGTCTTAATCACTTTGTAGCCACCAACCCTTGTTCTGCCCAGCAACTAAATAAACAGCCTCTGCAAGGCTCAAACCCAAGACCCTGCACACCATATACAAAGTGATTTACCACTAAGCCATACCAGATATAAACAAATCCACTGTTTTCAAAAACATATCATCCAGTCCAGTCATGCAACAGTACAAAAAATGTATACCAACATGTAGATGTATGTGTGTGTAAATATATTAATATCTAAGCAGATACAACATATCTATATATGTAGATATATATATATATAGATATATTTCTAAAAATATATACATATATATTAATGTATATGAACATATATACATGCAAATGCCTACATCGACACATATATGTGTCTACACCTATATGTCTACATATACACAGCAAGTTACATATCTGTACGCAGATATATATCTATGTAGGTATATACGGACATAGTTATATATATGTAAGCAGATATATATATATATATATATATATATATATATATATATATATATATATATATATATATATATATAGGTATATATGGCCATACATCTGTAGATAGCAATGGCAGATTAACAAAAACAATTATGTCCACATGCACCATTAATGGGGTTGAGAGGCCTCACACACTATATGTCTTGTACGAATACGCACCCCCCCCCACAGCCAACACGTCCGCCCTGCAATTTACTACTAGGTGTTGCAGATCCCATAACCAGGACCTGACATGACATGGGCACAAGATTTTAACAATACTATATCCCACCTGTATGATGTCAGGCTGGTATTGGTAACATATCATGCAGTACAGTCTGCCTCCCATAGGAAATGTAAAATGTCGAAGCCATCAACATCCCCAGGATACAGATACATAGACACAGATATGCAGATGCAGATATACACATACATATATATATATATATATATATATATATACATGTGACTACACATACACATGCAGATCTATGTACAGTAAGATACATATGTAGAAGGTACGCACAATAGGGAACAGCCACTATGCCTACAGTTAACACCTGAACAACTGGACACTGTATGGGCCATCCATGCAAATTATAATCGTTGGCTGCAACATATACCTACAGAGAGGTCATATGAAAAACACCACACACAGGTTTGCAGAAATGGAAAACCTTTAATTGTGTACTATTACAGTTCTAAATGCCATGTCATATAGCTGTTCAGACACTGACATCCATATAAACAGAGGAATGCAACTGTGAAACAGTTATACTAATATAGTAGTCTGGAAAGATTCACAACAAGTGCTGTCCAGGCCAAGCCCGTCAAATTGTACAATAGTGAAGACAAACTGGGCCGCAGGATACCAAACAATCAACAGTATGTAATGCAGGTGTATAGTTCAGCAGCCTCTATCTACACTCTGTACAAAACCAGTAGGTGGTAAAGATGGCATGTGACCAAATAGGTTGTAACTGTTACATAACAAGGCATAACTGACACCATCACAAGCACACTGACAAACAGAACAGTCTGTATGGCAGGAGGCAGTAGGCTTGCATTAACCCAATTTATGTAAGTAATGTAAATATAGGTGAAGTATATGGTACTGTACATCCAGATACCTTAAGACAGCTCATCCCTGATAACCCCACATTTTGTAACAGCCTAGGTCATGTATGGTGCTCCCCCCTAGACTCAAGAATACAGGGCCATATACCACTGTTACATACACTGGCATCTGGAGTGCATAAGGGCACATGTATTGTGTAGGTGACGCCCACACGTATATGACCCCAGCCCTACTGTATGTGTGGGAGACACAACAGCAGTGGACTGATGGCAGCAATGGCAGTGTGATATACTCACAGCCCACTACAGAACAACCCCCAACAGCATGTCATATGTGCAAAACTTGGTATGTAGGTGGAGGACAGAGGCTGGAACACAGCCACATATGTGGAAAACTATTGCCATACACTAAGCAAGTTGCTTTTATTACAGGATAGTCTGCAACATACCCTTAGTCAGGGAATTGAGATTAGAAACAGAAATGGATGTAGCCATGTACTGATAGCACTCAACACACACACACTGCCAGTGAATTAGCTGACACAGGACCTTTGTGGTGGACAGACAAAACATGGTAAGCATACCTCTGGCCAGCAAGAGGATAGGCCCACAGTTGTGAGCTATGCAGACAGACTGCATTCTAAGGTAAACTAGTATGTACACACACACCCTGTAACACCAGTAATATACAAAGCATAACACAACTCTACTCGCACTCTGTCTGTAGTTCCTGAACCTCCTACAAATATATGGCTGCTCTGAGTGTGCCAGTTCTCCTGTAAGAGGTATTGCTACCTGCTGTCTGTAACACTGATGCCCACTCACAGGAAGGATGCCCATCACACAGGAAATGTAAAGGGACCACACCCACATGATGTAGGGGTTTAGAGTACATGGTTGCCATGACAGTGGTGATTGGAAGTACTACACATGTGTAATCATATATATATATATATATATATATATATATATATATATATATATATATGGCTATCTGGATAATTATATGTGCATATATGTCCATCATATGTCCTGGACACGAAGTGTAGCCCTACCCCAACCTCTATAGTCCCAAAGTCATAGTGCAAGGGGATGTCAGGTATGTATAGCAGGTATATTAGTAGACTATTGCTACTGTCATTGGGATTGTCTTCACAGACATGGTGTGTGTGGGAGGTCACATCTGCTTATAACGTGTGCCATTGGCTACTGACAGACATCCGAAGGACATCATAGTAAAGTACCGCTGCTAACACTTAATACCCCTGTGGACTGCAGCAGAGATATTGGCCAATATATGTGAACATTCTGACACACTCTGTACAGTCCAGAGTTATACACATAACCCCTTAGTGCACAAGACATGTACCATGCCTGATAATATGGATGTAGACAGCCATGTAGATAGGTATAACACATAATGACTGGTATACATTTTCCACCATAGGTTATGCATTCACAGACCCCTGTCTGGTCTGACACATAATAACCACTGGTACAGGGGTGCCATGGCCACATACTACCCACTAGATATTGACATACATCTGTACAGCATCCCACTGCTCTGTCTGACATGGATGACTCTTAAGGGAGTCCCAGCAGCAGTACATCTGGCAAGTATCTGCACATGACATCTCACTGGGTAAGTACAGTAAGCTGCTAGACATGTAACAATGCACTGTGCAGGCTACATGCGGACTGGCTCAACACTGGCCTACATCTCCTATGGGGAAATGCACATGTACCTGCATATATACCAGGCTCTACAGGCATGTTACAGCACAGGGTAAGATACACCTGTATGAATGTGCATAACCACAACCAATGTGAACACAGCCACAGCCACATATGTTAATCTAGCATAATATTACAGTATATGGACTATCTGTTCAACACCATCCTCATATATGCCACTCACAGACTGACCCTACATATACTGGGCTGCTACACAGTTTGGTCTGATGGCTGTCTGTGGTATGTCACATGTGTGTGCATGGCCCTACAAACATGTACACCAATACAGTACCATACAGTGGAGCAGCATGTAACATCAGATAGGACGGGAACTAGAACAATGACATCTACCACAGTCTGTACACAGGCTAGGGTACATATTAACAATACACACACTGTCGACATTCACCATAAGTACACAGACCTCAGTACTGTACAAACATCCACAGAATGTCCAGGTTATGTCATGAAATATAACCCCTACTGTACATAACATGTGTAGCAGTCTGATATCCCACTGGCTTGTTATCAGATATGATGACACTAATTATGGTGTACAGCACATATGCACCACTTCATGCATGACATATGTACAAAGGTTGACAGAGTTGTAGCTGGAAGCACCTACACAAGGCCAATATTGACATGTTGCTATGATAGCCTCATACATTTACTGCTGTAATGGGGTTTGTTGCAACATATGCCCTATGAGGGATATGAAGTCAGTAACGGTCACGGCTTTCACCATCTACAGACTGCAATCTTCACGCTACCTTCTGCAGTCCACAGATAGATACTTTGTGGGTAACACATGAAACCAAAGGCAAAACAGACTGCCCAGTCTGCAGATGACCTGCAGATGGGGATTTCTCATAAAAATGGAAATGACATGACAGGTATTCAGACATGTAGGACAGCCATATCCACACACACACACACACACACACACACACACACACACACACACACACTGCTAAACCAACATTACTCCAAATGCAATATAGCAGCACTTACAGTCTGTATCCAAGTCAGGCATACCCCCCTCCTGTGTGCTGCCCTGTTTCCACAGTGTATGTTGTTAGAGGTAAATCCCCAATCCATCTGAGATGCTGTTTGCCAAACAGATCTAGTTCCTGTTCACAGTGAATGAAAAGAGCCAACACCAGCATGATGTTCCTAGATATTGGAGTGTGTTTCCATGCAATTGGCTATAGGAATGTTACCACAGCTGTTCCACATGCAATCAGCTAGGGGAGGGCTGCAATTCATGCAGAGGACATCAGCTGATCATGAGCATCACTTAAAATACACATGCTGCTGCCTAAGCAAAGCAGGTGTAGGTCTACACATCCACCAGAGAGGGAGTGGGTGAGGCAGACAGAGGCAAAGACAAGTCAGGGAGGGGTGGGAGAGTAAAACTTAGGCATGTTTTTGTCACACACCTACCAGCACAGGGTATCAAATCCCTGATGACTATGTAGTGCTATCACAGTTCTATGCAGTTATTGGATGCACCACATGAGTTACCTGTTGTGGAGCCCTCAGAACATATATGTGATGGTGAGTGACATCTGCAACAGGGATACGGTAGCTATACGGAAGGTGACATACATGTGCCTGTCCGCATGAACAGGTGCCAGCATCAACACAGCCACACTCTCACAGGGACGCACACACATTGACACACTTGGTAGGGCCAGGATTACAACTCATCGGTAGTGGGATTGCCACAACACATCACTGTGCAGGTATCACATGCACCACATGGGTCATATAGGGGTTGTATGGGCAAAGGGCATGGGAAGGTGTCTGACATCAGACAGCATGCTACAGTATGCCCATGGGGGTTGTAGGGAGTGTGGATGTGAACATATGCACCATACAACACACACACAAACACACAAGGTGCCAGTACTGACGTGCATGGGTCTATATCTGCACGGGTGTGTGGTGGTCGACTGTGCCAGACAGCTGTACAAGGCTAGGCAATGGGTATACCTTGGCATCAGACCACATGACAATGATCAGCATTGTGGCTCAGGCCTGTAGTATCTGCATTTGCCCCCACAGGTGGGTATTGTATCCCCCATCCAGTCACCTGGGTGACTATTGTGTGTGGCCAATCCTGTGCATCACTTGCCATGTATGTGTTCCTTAGTCCATGACATGAACAGTGTCTGGGATGTGCACACCTCCCATATGCATGTATAGTGACATGTGGAACTGTACCTGGGGTGTCTGGCCCATGTTGTGAACACAGATTATCATCAGATGTGCCAGTCTTGCCCGCCTGTGGTGAGAACTGGTAATAGGCAGCATGTTTACCCAGCACCTACAATGATAGCATGCTAACGACATTCTCTGGTGTCAGTGGCATCTGTCAATACAATGTATGTTGTCAGGCATGGTATGTCCTTTGTGGGTCACATGTGATGGTACCACAGATGTTGCAGGTATGCATTGGGGAACATGGGGAAGGTGTACTCTCTGCATGGACGTGCATATTGGACAGATGGACAGGGTGCCATGCCCTCTGTAGCCTACTTCTATCACCCCATAGTTACTATCAGTGGCCAATATGCAATGTACTACCCACATATTGGCTGCTGCCTAGGCATGTATGTGTGTGTGTATGAGACATGGGTTGAGAGTGTGCTCTGGGTAATACTCGGATTGCTAACTGTGATTGCCTGGCCTTGCTGTCACATGTATGGGTATGGCTTTGCATCCCAGCCTCTCAGGTATTTCACATCTGTTATCCCTGTACAGTGGACATTGTGATATATAGTAGGGTCACCATATAAGAAATATGCAAAATCCACTCTACATTCGCCACAGGTGTCACACACTCACAGCCATCTCCACACAGGATACGAGTTGCAAACACACACACACACACACACACACACACACACACACACACACACACACACACACACACAAACACACACACATGTGATGTCTGGGAGTAGAACCCCTACCTAACTAGTTTATTACACTACAGCACTACACAGTTATAGTATGTGCCACAGAGATTACTGGAGTACTTTTTTCCCAAAGGTGTATAACACATTGGATGACATCAGCAGGATTGCCAAAGTAGGCCATTTGAATTGTAGTGAGTGCGACTAGCCTAAAATGCATTGCTCCCTACACAGACAGTGACACACAGAACATTCACAACTGACATTTGTGGGTATAGAACCCCTAACAGAGGTCTATATCACACTACAGCATGGAGCTGTTATAGGACACACCACGGGGATTACTGGAGAGTTCCTTCCCCAGAGATGTATTTCACAATGAATGACATCAGCAGGATTGTCAAAGTAGGCCATTTGAAATGTATTGAGTGTGACTAGTCTATAATGCATTGCTCCGTACACAGACATTGAAACACACACAAAACATCCAGAACTGCTATGGGTGGGGATGAATCCTTACCACAGTCCTAGATCACATTACAGCAGTACACAGTTATGGCACACGCTAGGGAGATTACTGGGCTACAACCTTCACAGAGGTATATTTCTAGGTGGGTGACATCAGTAGCCTTGCCAAAGTTGAGTATATGAATTGCAAGGAGTGTGAGTACCCTAAAAAGCATTGCTCTCTACACAGACAGGTTCAGACAGACACACACTTGCCATGTCTGGGATTAGAACACTTACCTAACTATTTTATCACACTATAACAGTACACAGTTACAGGACACACTATGGAGATTACTGGGCTACAATCTTCCCAGAGGTGTATTTCTAGGTGGGGGACATCAGCAGCCTTGCCAAAGTTGAGTATATGAATTGTAAGGAGTGTGGGTACCCTAAAAAGCATTGCTCTCTACATAGACAGGGTCAGACAGACACACACACTTGCCATGTCTGGAATTAGAACACTTACGTAAGTGTTTTATCACACTACAGCAGTACATAGTTACAGGATGTGCTACGGAGATTACTGGACTATAACCTTCCCAGAGGTGTATTTCTAGGTGGATGACATCATCAGCCTTGCCAAAGTTAATTGTATGAATTGTAGGGAGTGTGAGTACCCTAAAAAGCATTGCTCTCTTCACAGTCAGAGACAGACAGATACACACAAGCACACACACAGTTGCCAAGTCAGGGGTTAGAACTCCTACCTAACTACTTTATTACACTACAGCAATATGCAGTTATGGGACATGCCATGAAGATTATTGGGCTACAATTCTCCCAAAGGTGTATTTCGCATTGGATGACCTCAGCAGGATTTTCATAGTAGGGCCATGGGGAGGGCAGTGTGCGTGCATGGGCCATAACCCATTCATCTAGGGGTTGACACGCCACATGCAGGCACACATGGGGTCATATTTCACAGGTATGTGTATACAGCTGATAGATGACTACTTCCCTGTACAGTCATATTGCACAGCTGGCACGTGCACCACATATTCTGTAATGCTGACAGATACTGGTGGCTTGTACCTGCAGAGAGCGACATCTGCACATCATGTGTTTGGGGCCCTTTGGCTGTGTGCTGGGTGGGACAGGCCTGGATGGCTCCTTGTCACAGTCACCCTCTTCCACATATCTATGTACATTTACCTTTGGCTTATTATAGTGTGTTGTCCTGACATATATATCTGTATTCCTATCCACTGTGTGTGCAAGGCATAAGTGGTGCATACTGATGAGTGTCTGCACTAACAACTGCAACTGCCAGATATGTCTGGTCCACTGGTGTTTGCAGACATGGCCTTCATGTGTTTGAGCATGCCCAGTATGACCTTTCAGTATGTTGCTGACTGACATTGCCTTCATTTCTCGAAGTGTCTGAGCATGCCCAGTATGGCTGTCTGTATTGAATGTGTGGATCGTGTCCAGGTAGTTTGTGCTGCAGTGCTGACCTTTGTGTTGTACACCGACTGGTAGCATGCTGTCTCTGCAGGGTATCCATCGATCATTTGGCTTTGACTGTTACTACATGTCTGCATAGCAGGGTGAGCACACCTGACTGTTTCTACATTTCTACACAGGATTGGCGGGTGCACACCTGACTGTTATTACATTACTATGTAGGATGGGGGGGCACACCTGACTATTTCTACATTTCTACACAGGATTGGGGGGGCACACCTGACTATTTCTACACAGGATGGGGGGGGGCACACCTGACTATTACTACATGGGGGGCACACCTGACTATTATTACATTACTATGTAGGATGGGGGGCACACCTGACTATTTCTACACAGGATTGGGGGGGGCGTACCTGACTATTTCTACATTTCTACACAGGTTTGGGGGGGCACACCTGACTGTTATTACATTACTATATAGGATGGGGGGGCACACCTGACTATTACTACATTTCTACACAGGAGTGGGGGGAGCACACCTGACTATTTCTACATTTCTACACAGGATTGGGGGACACACCTGACTTTTATTGCAATACTATGTAGGATGGTGGGCACATCTATCTATTTCTACATTTCTACACAGGGTCGGGGGGGCACACATGACTGTTATTACATTACTATGTAGGATGTGGGGGGCACATGTGACACTTGTACACATTTGCTATGACTGTACTGGTATGTCAGGTACTCCATTTCATTCTGTATTGCTAACTGTCATGCTGACTAGAGGCATACCAGTGTAGTACAGATTGCGGCATTGGTTGCCCTACATAACATTGTCTGACTTCCTACCCTTCAGAACTAACATCCCACTGCCTGTCCTGCTGTGGTCTGTCTGTGTAGGCCTGAGGGGGAAGTTAACCATAGCCATCATTCAGGGGCCATAGCACAGCTTCTGTTTGGGTTTGTCTACACCTGTCCTGCTGGCTTAGACTGTTGTTGGGTATGTGAACCATCCTGACTGGCATGTGTGGGTCATATGGACACACATGTCGCTCAGCATATTTCCTGCAGTGGGTTTTGTCACCCTGTGTAGTACTGGCTACTATGGTGACTCCAGTATGAGTTACAGATGTCATAGTGCCACTATGGGTGTCTACTGTCTGCTGCCATAACATTCAGCCACCCAATTCCCTTGCATGCTCACATCCATACCATAGCTACAGGTAATGACACATTCTACTCCATTTGGCAATTGGTAGGTTGATTGACTTACCTTGAGGGTGTGCCAGACATGCAGATGTCGCTAGAGGGCTGCCTATGTTGGATACACATAGTACACTCCCTATACATGGTTAAGCACACGTAGTGTCATCTTTGGCATCCCTTTTACTGTATGTGCGAGTCAGAGAGAGGTGTCATTCCCTGGATCCCTACTGTGTCAGTGCATGTGCTATGCATTGTCTCTTTGCAACACCCACGGCATACTGGGCATGTCTCCATCTGCTTACTGAGGCAGCCTCAGGTTGTTCCTCCTCCGGGTCACTCTGTGCCTGTGTAGGCCTTGGAATTGGTGGGGGACTGTGTGGCCCTGCCTCATGCTGTTCCTGCTGCAGCTGTTTCTGCAGGAATATATTGTGTAGCATAGCACATACCATAACAATTTGGGTACATGTAACTGGTGAATACTGCAAGGCTCCACCAGATGTGTCCAGACACCAGAACCGTGACTTGAGCATCCCAAACACATGCTCTATTATATGTCTGGCCTGTGTGTGTGCCTCATTATGGCATTCTTGTTCAGGTGTGTCTGTATTTCTGATGGGTGTCACCAGACATGGCTCCAGTGTGTACCCAGCATCCCCCACTAGGTGACCATAGGGGATGTCCCCATTGGCAAATCTCTGGTACAGCTGCATCAGATGCCATATGTGGGAATTGTCATAGCTCCCAGGGTAGCCAGCGCACACATTCATTATAATGTCCTGGGCATCACATATGACCTGGCAGTTGATGGAGGGGATGCCCCTGCGGTTGATGTAGGCCCTACTCTGCTCACCAGGTGGAACTTTGATTCATATGTGCGTGCAGTCTATAGCACTCACTACCCCATGGAATTCTGCTATTTGGTGGAAGAGGTGCATATTGCTGGTCAACACCTCACGGGAGTTGAGGACATATACGTGCTCACTGGCATGTGCTGACATGGCATCCAGGAACTGGTGAAATACTCTGGATGCTGATGCCTGTGAGATCCCCATGATATCCCCAGTTGTGCTTTGGGAGGTACCTGTGGTTAGTATACCTAGGCCTACACATACTGGGATGGGTTCCTCTTGGTCAATTGGGTGTATCAGGTGTGGCCGGCACAGCTCAACAATTTGCTGTATGAGGTCTCTGTCTACCCTATAGCGCTCCACTATCTCCAGCTCAAGAAGCCCCTGGTAGGTTACCCTGGGTCTGTGCACTCTTCTCCATCTCCTCACTGTGGGTTTTTCAACAGCATTCACATCCTCACCACCCTCAGCCTCTTGCACATGTTGTTCTATATTGCCTGCTGCAGCCCTTCTCATTTTGTAGGTTTGTTTGTTAAAATTTCCCCACTTGTATACACCAGTGGTGTAGAGTGTGGGAAAAACCAGAGGGGAAGATGTTTGCTTAGTTTATAGTAGTTCTGGGCTGGGCTGGTCTGCTGCCTGGGTAATTGGCTGATTCTGATACATCTCACCTGTCAGCTAAGCTAGTTCTCCTTGATTACCTTCCTACTGCTGTTTTCCCTTCCCATTGCCTCCCTGTTTAAGCCCGTGTGTGCACCACGCAAACAGAGTGCTCAAATGTGCACTGTGCTGCTATTTCCTGGTTTAACTTCTTTTTTCTTCCTGTAAAACCTGGTGCGCAGCATGCACATCCGCTTAGGCTTTGTAAAGAGTGCTAGGCAGGTTTAGACACCTCCCCTAGCTTAGCTGTGCTAAGCTAGGAGCAAACCCGATCCACAGGGCTCCAATCCACTTACTGTATGCCTGACACCCCCCCATGATGTCACCTACCTCCTAGGCTTGCACCAAGCTATTCCTACTCTTACACTGTTGGGATCTGACTGACATGCTGGGGAGAACTGGGATTCACTATCCTTCCCCTCATTTGCATACGATTGCCTGCTAATGTATAGTTACATGTCTCACACTGAGCCTCCTCCCTTAGCAACCACTATTTACTGGCCAGGTTGTCTTCTGCCTGCCATTGACTTGCATGGCAGAATACTGATTTTAGTTAGAATGCTTAATATTGGTTCATTTTGTTTGCTCACCGCTACCCTATGCTTAAACAGACAAGATCAGCTAAAAAAAGTAAAAGTTGATTTTTTTATTTTTTGTATTGTTTGCAATGCCAATGGCCTTACACTTTGCCATTGGCATGCTTACTACATGATATGCAGCCTAATTTGGAGCTGTCATTACTCCGTTTTGGATTTTGCAGAAATGTGCTTGATTACTAACTGAGTACATTTCTGCTGATTGCACTACTCCTGCACGGACGGTCGCAAGCTTCCTGGATCGCAAAATCACCTCATTTGCATGGATTTCCACTGCAAATGTGGTGATTTGCATACAAGGGCTTTGTCCGTGCAGGATTAGTGCAGGAGCTCTCGTGCACACCCCTGCAGGCTCTTCCTGGATCGCACGGCAGACATATTGCCTGCTTGAGCTCCTGCACTGATCTTGCAAGTTTTTGTGAATCCAGGGTCTGTCTCCTCCTTGTGCTTTCTTTTGGATCCAGTTTCATAGTTTTTTTTCAATAAAATCTAATTTGATTTCAGTATGTGAGGTTACCTGGATGACACTTGGACAACTTATCACCTCCTTTGTAGAGCCAACTGTTTTGCATAAGAGTTTGTTAAGATTTTATAAATATATCTATAATCTGTTGTGCTTGAGAATACATTTTAAAGTCTATGCACAATTTGTCAATTTGTATGTCTTTACTTCTTCCACATCTTATATAGGTATAAAATGGTTTCCTATTATGCTCAATATCTTCATATAAATATTCTTCAAATGTTTCTTGATCTTGTCTCATACTATGCTTAATTTGTTTGTCCAGCTTGTTTGTTTCAGTTTTCAAAGTTGTAGTTTGACCTCTTTTCCATTTCTTATATTTTTTCTCTTACCTTAATCAAGTATCTTGTTATTATGAAAACAGAGCCTCCTGACTTTGTGTGCCTATAGATTAAATATTTGATTAGATTTTTTTTGGCATTCAAACAATTTTTCCTTCAAAACTTTCCACATTCCTTCTGCTGTTTAACAGTTGAAGGCATCACTCCATTTAATTTTATATACTGACTGTTTTGCTTCCATATAATATTTTATTAATCTTCTGTTCATTGGTTTAGATTTCAGTTTGGCATAATTCTCTAGCAACAAATAAACCTTTATAACTCCATGATCACTGCAAATCAACGGTGGTAAAACTTGACATGAAGTAACATTAATTTATTTAGGAACACAAACAATCTCTGGTACCTTCCATTCCCTATTAGTTTTTTTTACAATCTGAAGCAATTGTTGTTCCTGAACATATGTTGTGAAGTCATGAATAATTTCTTACTAATGTTGTTGAATCAATATTATTCCAGTCTGTTTCTGGAGAATGTAAGTCCTCAGGCACTATTATTCTTTCCTGCTGTGTTTCATGTAAGAAATGTATGAATTCCTGTAGGTCATCTGCACTTGACTTTGGTGGTCTATACACTCCAACAATTGTTATATGTTCCAGGGTTGTCTTTACTGTCACATTTACACAGTCTATAGTATTGGTGTTATCACTGAACATGCAATAATCACTGGTCTCATAACTATCTTTAATCCCTATCATAACATCTCCACCTGATTTTTTGTTAGAATGTCTGTTACATTAAAAACATTTATACCCTGACAGAACTGGTTTCCAGTCATTGTTCTTTAACCATGTTACACAAACTATAATAACATCAAGACTTGTGAGAACTTAACAAACTTTTCAATAAAAAATCTCTATTATTAGTGCTCCTAGCATTAACAACCATCAGAGATGCATCGAATGTTGCTACAGTAGAGAGTTGATTATCCGAAAGTCAATTATCTGAAAAGTCAGTTATCTGAACACACCCTTCCAAAGTTTTTAGGTAGGAAAAATCATAAAGTCTAAATATGTAAACATTATGCGTATTCACTTGTGCGTGTTTTTTGAGCTTGTAGCCCACTCTTGTGTGAAAAATACCTTTTATTGTCCACTGGAATCACTGAATGGTTGAAAAGTGTATTCCCTGCATGCTTTAAAAATAAAATTTTAGAAGTTTTTTTTTTTTTATCTGATTCAATGTATGTTTGATTATCCGAACAGTTTGATTATCCAAACTACTCTAGGTCCCAATTAGTTCAGATAATCGACTCTACTGTATCTGTGATCTGTTAAATTTTCAACCTGGCAAAAATCCTGCCTTGTGTTTGTCAAATATTGCAATTGCCCAGGTACATAAACCTCTTCCTCTGTAATGATAAGTTCTCCTGGCTCATATCCCACTGGCCAAATTATTAAAGCAGTCTGAATTGGGTTATACAGGAACAGGAATTCCACCTGCTTAACCATCTATATAAGGTAAGCTGTTTAAATGTTTTGTTTTCAAACTATAGTATTATAAATGGGTCTATATCAGAACATCGAAGTTTTAAAACTTTGAATGTTCTAATATCGACCCGTTTTAATCAAACGCTAAAAATAGCAAAGCTGCAGAACACCAAATTCTTTCATAAGGAACGAATTTGGTTGGCCGGTTTTGTGGCTTCGCTATTTTCAGCGCTGTGGTGGAGATTTACAGGTCTTGTTCAAGTAAGTGTGCGATTGTGTGGTTGTTAGGATTAGGGTGTGGGTTAGGTGAGTTAGGGTTTGGGTGTGGGTTAGGTGAGTTAGGGTTAGGGCACGGGTTAGGTGAATTAGGTTTAGGAGCGGGTTAAGTGAGTTAGGGTTAGGGCATGGGTTAGGTGAGTGTGCAATAGTGACGGACCTTAGGGTTAGGGTTTGGGTTAAGGTAAGTGGATAGATAGTAGTGTATGTATAGTTTAGTGTAGGGTTAGTTGTAGGATTATACGTGTATGTGTGTGTGTGTATTGATGTTTTTTAGGTGTGCTTGTGTTGTTTGTATGTGTTTCGGAATAGCAAATTTTTTCCTTGTTCTGAATGTTCAATATTATGTGGTTTAGATATTTTAGGTTCGATGAAATAGCATTCGCTATTTTCATCTTTCGATAACGTGATATAAACGCTTATAAACCATGACTTTCATGTACACTTCTAGTTCTAGGTTATACTTACACAGGGTATTGTGTTTTCCTTTGTTAACAAGTAATTCTGTATCTGGCACTTCCCCTGTAAAATTTCCACTGCCTGATGTTGAAGGACCTAATACGTCTGATGATGATGATGATGATGATGATGATGATGATGATGATGGCAAGGGTGAACTGGCACAGTCAGGGGATTGAGAGGGGTGTGAAACTGCAGCTTATAACTGTCCACTTCATTCCTGATGTAACTGCCTCCTAGGTATGATATTGTGCAACACTGCACATTCTGAAAATAGTTTTGTAAGTGTACCAGGATCATACTGCAGGGCATCACTGGATGAAGCCAGGCAGTGAAAGAATGCCTTCAGCATCCGAAACGCACACACAGGAATGTTCCTTGTTCATGACTGTGCAGGGATGTACTTCTACTCTGCTTCATTATGTAGATTTCTGAAGGGTGTCATCAGATAGGGTTCTAACTCATATCAGTCACTACCAATGAGATGCCTAAGGGGGACGTCACCTCCTAAAAAGGTGGTACAAGTCACAGTTGTGCTATATGTGGGAAGCATGATAACCACCAGTGTTGCCTGCAGACATACTGTAGGTAATACTCTGTGTATTACAAACCAACTGGCAGTTAATGAAGTCCTTTGCAGTTCCTCAGGTGGGCCCTTTATTTTAATATGGTGCAGTCTATGGTCCACATTTCCTCAGGGAAATGGGCTATATCATGGAAGACTTGCATGGTTTTCCCCTCGTTCTTTTATTATACATGAGAACCACATATTCTTCCCCACATGCTGAAGTATGGTATCAAGAAACTGATGAAATATCAATTCATAGATTCATAAATTGTTACTAAACTAATGACCTGGAGGGCCATTCTAAGCCTAGCTAAGTTATCTCAAAAGAATAATGATGTCCTGCATCCAAACAGGACACTGAGGGCCAGGCATTTATAAGCTACTGCTGTCCATAAGGGACATAGGTGACAGGCTCAGTGTAAATTTCATATTCCCCATCCACTGGTTTAGGCTGCACTTAAACTCGATAATAGATGAACTCAGCTTCACATGGATGGGAAGCCCTTTGCATATGAGGGGCAGTCTCTGGGACACATATCTGTCTTTCCAGCCTGTTCAGCTTAAGTAACAGACAATATTCAGGTCTCTAGACCTTGCATTTCTAGTACTGTTTGACTTACAAATATGCAGGAGATTCATAAGTGTGGAATTTACAGGATGTCTTGTAAGCCAGACATAGATCACACCTTAGCAATCTATAGGAGACTGAATAGAGGGGGAAAGGCTTTAAACCACACTTAAGATGCCTGGAATACCCTCACTGTGTTCCCAGTACTTCACTGAAAGGTCTTGTAGCTAGTGTATGTATATATATATATATATATATATATATATATATATATATATATGTGTGTGTAGATATATATATATATATATATATATATATATATATATATATATATATATATATATATATATATAGCCAGACATGGTACACTGGATAGCTACTCCACAACTCCCATGGAGCTTCAGATGAGGCCAATACATGTCTACAATAGCTTGCATAATCTCCCTATCTATAAGGTACAAGTCAATAATGTCACTGTCATGGAGTTAATGGTCACAGTGGCAATTAGAGTTTGCAGCAGATATACATTTATTAGGTTCATAGATTAGTACTAAGCTAGCTGCCCTTGTGGGCCATTTTATGCCTAGCCAAATTCTACATATGAGAATCAAACCCTGTGCCTTCTGTCTGTAAGGTAAACACCTTAACCATTATGCCAACCTACCACTCAATGGAGGGGCAACCCTTAACATTTTCTTAGGACACAGCACCTCTGCAAGCACAGCATTTATACAAGTATGAATCCCTCCACCATCTTATTTTGCCTCATTTGCATTCACTGCACCACTCATTTTAATAATATTTCTCATTACCATGTCATTGTATGGCCATTAGTACATACCATGGCCTGCACTGGTGCTCAACATTCCCTGCTGAATGTAAGTGTGTCTTTGAATCACACACACTTTGTTGTGTCTGCTCATAATGCATGTTTGCTCAATGCAATACAGCCAAGTTTCTGAATCCCGAGTGAGTGATAAACCATATCAAAAGGTTTTGCCATGTCTAAAATCATTCCTCAGTAAAGAGAAATCATGCACTGTCATGTACAGTGCTTGTAAATTAATATAAAATTGTCACTATACCAAAAAACTTGTTCAGAAACTGTTTTATGCATCTGAAAGACTAATTTTTAAGCACTTTAGTCATAGCACGTAAATTTGCTGTGAACATAAAATCATGTCAGGGGAGGTAAGGACTTTGGGTAATGAAATAATTGTTGCATGCTTAAAAGTAGTAATAGTGATGTTTGAGTTGAAAGAGAGATTAAATAGGTATGGCTAAAGCTTTGGATATCAGTAGATCTGCCATGCTTAAAAATGCCGGATGAAGAACTGAAAAGATGGCATCAGGCTTCATGTCTAGCTTTTCTAAATGTTTATGCGTGAATGTATTTGGAGTGGGAAAGTAGAGCTGAGGTCAAAGAGCTTTGAAGGTCAGTCTTATTGTTTGTATTCTGAACTCTGATGAAAAAAATAGGTTGGTAGGTTGAGAGTGTTGTATAATTACTCACATTTGATCCTCTTGAGACAATGTATTCCTTATAATCATTTGAAAATAACATGTTTGGTAGTTCAGTGTGCATATGATAGACATTTGTTATTTAACCAGTTACTTTTTTATAGAGTTCCAAAATTGCTTTATACAGTAAACCAGAACCGTTTGTTTGTTTCTGAAATAGAGGGACTTTGTAACATAAATCTGTCTTTGCTTTTTTTCTAAGATCTAGAAACAGCTTCCTTCAAACAATATGTTTCTTTAGATTACAAAATAGGTCCCTACCTGAAACAAGCAGAGGAGTTGTTCTCATTATCTTGAATTACTCTGTGGTCACTGATGTAGTTTGCCAGCCCAGAAATACCATTAAAGGCATGTGTTATATTGTTTAGTACATGAAAAACTAATGAGTCATTAAAGATGGCAGTGTTTGCTCGGGTCAAAACACTGACCACTTGTTTCAGGTTGCTTAGGATAAGACTTTTAATTAATTTGTAGAAAGCAGTCTAACTGTATGGTCCGGTCAAACACTAACCACCTGTTTCAGGTTACTTAGGATAAGACTTTTGATTAATTTGTAGAAAGCAGTCTAACTGTATTTAAGTTGAAGTCTTATTGTACAAAACTGCTGTTGGTTATTCCTGTTAGAAATATATTTTTGTGTTTATTCCAAAAGGGTAATGTTGGAAGGAGAAGGAGGTCTGTAAACTACATATATGTGCCAGGTGATATGTAGACACATAAGCAAACATAATGTAATCAGCTTAGGAGCATTAGCCCTGGTATAGCTGGCAGCTGAATCTTGCAGGATCTCAATGTTTAATTTATTTCTTGTAAGCAGTAGTACCCCTTTAATCTGTCCTTGTGCCTAGCCTGTTGCCACTGAAGGACCATTTAGGCAGGATCATGAAATGCATGATATGTCTAGAGTTTCAGTTAATAACTGGGCTTCAAGCTGAGCCCATGTATTATTAATGCCATTCATGTGGTGTTCAAACTTATTCTTTGCCCCCTTGTACATTTTAGGTGTATGTTACTTGATGTAACATACACCTACTTGATAAGGGGATGTAGCTCAGAAGTAGAATGCATGGTTTGCATGCATGAGGTCATGTGTTCAACCTCCAGCATCTCCATAGCATTTTGGGGGTTCCTCCTGTTTCTTTCTTGGACAGGGGCAATAGGTGCTGATCATGGTAACAAAGATAAAATTTGGCTAGGTTTGTAAGGGCCCTTTGGCCATTAGCCTATTAACTTCCTATGATCCTGTGTTTGGGTGGTTACTGCTGGCCCTGGATTAAGCTAGGAGTCTTCAGCTGTAATTATTTTAAGGGTAAACAAAGTTTAGCCACTTTGGTGGTATAGAGGGATGAAGCCCTGACTACAACCCAACAGACCTAGGTTCAATTAGTAGCTAGGGTGACTGACAGAGGAGCAGGTCAGGAATGGGCATGCCTATCCTTGGGAGGAAGGTGCTCACTGATATGCTCCCTATGGGGTGGCATGGTCCAAAGAGGGGAGTTGCCCTCAGACCCAATCAATGAAAGTGGCCAAATCAGAGGAAGGGAGTGGGTAGGGCATAAATATAACAAAAAAAAAAAAAAAACAGGCAGAAGCACAGATGAGCCAAGCCCTTAGAACGCCCTTAGTATCCATGACCAGCCATGGCAATACCCAATTAAGCCTGGGAAGGGAGAATACCTGGTAAATTCAGCATGAACATGGGGCACTGGGAGCTGGGCCTATAAAGATGAGATCCAAGGGGAACAAAAAAGTAAATAAATAAATAAAAGGGTAAACCATGCTAAGTGAGAATTTTTCTGGCAGTTTGAAACTTGCTAGGTCAGTCTTACAACAGAAAACTTTGAGTTCAAAATTGTTGTATTGCCAACAAAGCCTCTTTTACCTGATTAAGTCCACAGTGGTCTGGAAGATGACTGATTGTGCAGTTAGGATTAAAGAGGTTTTTGTTTTCATAAATGGGCTTAGCAGTGATTTGAAAAGGCATGCAGTCTACAAAATACAGACATCACTTTAAAACTATTTTATAATGTAAGACTTAAATGCCAAGTTTTGCATTTTTCATATATAGCAGTTGTGGGTTTGTTTGTCTATTACAGTTTAGTAGTGGTTAAAATAAAGAACAACACCTCTACTAGCAAGGGGAGTAACAGGAAATGGAGGAGGGTGTGCTGCCACCAAGGTTTGTGGAAGATAGACAAGGAGGTGTTAACTACAGGAAATGTACACCTTGCTGTCATAGAAGGCTGTATGAGATAGAAAAGGATGTGACCGTTATTGATGTTTTAGCCCTTGTTACTACCAAAGACTGAGAGAGAGAGAGACAGAAAAGGGCATATGCTTACAAGAATTACCCCTTGTGCCACCAAAAGTTGGGGGAAATAGAAAGGATGATTAATAGAGATTAGAAAGGATTTTGTAGGTGCAGGATTCATACCCCTTGACTGATTCATTTCATTATTTTCCTTCATAGACCAGTCCACCTTTCCCAGGAGCTCTGGCCTCTTTGAACTTGTTTATAGCAATATCAAATTCTTCCACTGTTACCCTTAATCATCTTATTAAATGTATACATATCTTGTAAACACAGAGTAATACTCCCTCTTATTTTTCTTCCCTTCATATATGCCTTTAAAATGCACTCTTCACTCCTCAGTCTTCCCAGTAAAGCACATGACAGGCTTCTCTAATGAAAACTTCCTCCAGTAGTCACACTTCTTATTCAGGAGAAACAATATGGATTCCATTCTGGATGTGAAACATTGAATCAGCTCTTTGTCCTTAGACAAATATTTGAGTAGACGTGGGAGTTTTGCCATTATAGACTGTATGTGTTTTGTAGATTTGAAGATGGTATATGGCTGCATACAGCAAAATGTCTTCTGAGAAGCGCTAGACCAGTACATGGTACAAGGGTAATCTCTGCATGCCATACTGTATTTAAAGACTAAGAGTTGTATTGATAGTTTTGATGTTAATTAATAAAGGATTTTTGACTGGAAACAGACTGCCTGCCTTGCTTGGATTACTTTCGAATACTTATTAATTCTGTACAATTATATATTTGTTATTATTTTTTTTTTTTACTTCAGACGTGTTTAAGTTTGCTACTTCTACTACTACTGTCTGATCTGATTAATATAGAGTGATTAACTAGAGATATATGGACTGAAAATCTTCCACACAGAGAAGTTTCTTACACTGTTTTGATAGTTTTGATGTTAAGATAATCATGTTCAGGACTTTGTAAAAGGGCAGTTCTTAACTCCCATCTCATTTGTAATTTTAATGGACAAAATATCAACAGGTAACCAAGGTTTGGAAAATATCCAGTTGGGGAATATGATAAGTGCATCTATGTTCTTTGAAGATGGAAGATGATGCTGTCTTCTTTACATGAAGTGAGTATTTTTTTATGTCATGAGGCCATTTGTTGTTGAGTATGAAGCAGGTGGGATGAAAATTGGCACCTCAAAATCACAGATCATGGTTCTCTCCCAAAAATGTGGCTTGACCTCTGCAGATAAGGGTTGAACAAATAATAGTTCAGGTCTTGGGGTATTGTTCACAAGTAAAAATAGAGCTTATTTGAATACTGATCAGCAAATTGGTACAGCAGTAGTTGTACTACAGGTACTGTACCAGCTTGTGATGCTTAAGCAAGAACTGAGTAAAAGGATAAAACTCCCAATTTACTAGATAGTCTATGTCACCATCCTTACCTGTAGTGACAAGAATTTGATAGTGACCAAGAGAACGGAAAAACTGCTCCAAGCAGAAGAAATAAGGTTCAGCAGTCACCTCTTTTGGCATAGAAGAATAAAGGCCTGGCTCCAAGTGACGGAAGTTCATTTAGGAACTTGTGTGACTGTAAGTATGGCAGGAGAGAAGAAAGTAATGACAGGACTCAGCCTGCTCACATATCCTTAAGTTGAAGGTTGGTAAGTATATGGTAGCCTGGGCCGTCTATTTATTTGTAGTCACAGTGCAGACTTGCACAGAGAACAGTGCTGGGTTAAGCATATGGGCAGGCTTAGGTAGTGTCTTCAACTAGGATGGGGAGCAGAGATTCTCCTAGACCAAGTCTCATTGTATGCTGTAAGCAGTAAGGAGAATTCCAGCATGAAAGGAGTTAGGGCCTTCATCTTCAGTTAAGCCCCAGAGAACATGGTGAGCCTCTGGTCAATTCATTCACTACACCACTCACTTCACAACTAGCCTGCAACTAGCAACCCTGAATAGCAGAGTTACAACCAGACTTAAAGATTTACATGGAGTGATCAGGTCAGGTTAGATTCAAGAGCGACACCATTCCATCATAGGAAAATCAAATCTAACTCATCATTAAAAATTTGCAAAAGGAATAGCATTCTTAAGCAGGCAGCTGGGTTTATTCTCAGTGATAGAGTATGGAGCTTGGAAATTCAGAAGAATGTTGAAGAACAGTTACTGTTCCTTCATGTAGAGAGGAACCAGATGGCTTTGTATGGCTATCTTGTGAAGATGTCCTCCCCATCATCTCCCATAGGAGGTACACAAGATGCGGTCCTGTGTGGGATGACAATGGGATATATCCAGGACAAACTAAAAAGATTATATCTCTCTTCTTGCATGGGAACATCTGGAAAATCCGCAGAATGAGCCAGTGACCATTACTAAGGATAGCAAAGTCTGAACTACCCTGGCTAGCTTGTTATTGCTGTCATCCTCAACAACATAAACTCTTTAGAAGACAGTTATATGGTTTGAATCTATCTTCTCCTTCCTAATTTCTCCTCCCATATTGCTATTTGTTTCATTATTCTTTTTCATTTCTGACCTCTACATTTAATAAAGGAAAGTAACTTCTTTCTTGCCATTAGCAGCATATATTTGTCTTTTTTATCCAGTCTTATTCTTTGTTTATATCTTTGGGAAAGATTATCTTCTTTCAAGGTTTACTCATACTTGCTATCTCCAAATCATTCCAAATCTCACCAGATAACTAGTTATAGTCCTTTTCCCATTTATTTCTTATTTTTTTCCTCAATGTATTACTTGACCTTTATTTTTAATGTTAAGACCAACCACCATTATCTAAGACCAACTACATATAAAGGACTCATATTGAGGACCAAAAAGTGTGGGAATATTTTCAAAACTTAAGGGAAAATTGTGGGATATAGTATTCAACTCCAGTAACTTATAACAGTCTGCTGTTTTATATGCTGCAGCTTGTATTAATCACACAAGTTACTTCGCAGATGTGCTACCACCTGTAAGTGTTTTCACTCTGATTTTTCCTCAAATGCAGTGCAGACTCGGTTTTATTCTGCATACCTTCAATGCTTCTAAACATCAAAAGCAGTGCAACACATTTATTTATCCTTTGTTGGTTGGGTTAGTCCCACTAGGCAAGTGGCCTTTTTTCAGGACAGACCAGACATGATATTTCTACTATTGGGGGAAATTTGGCCAGGACAACAGGGACCTTACCCAACTCTTTTCAATAGGTGCCATGGGATATGATCCACCTGAGCTACCACCAACTCAAGCAGGTGGGACCTCAGTTCAACATTATCTCAAATTAAGTATGACACACTCAGAAGTGCAGCACCTCACTAATGAAACACTACAGTATCAGCAATCCAATCATCTGGAGTGGGAATAGAACCTACAGGTATCTAGTCTTCTAGCACCAAAAGTGAGTGTACTCCCATTTGCACCAATGACACTAATCTAACATGCATATGGTTATTGTATTTATTTTATTTATTTATTCAGACATTTGCTGACCAGGTTAGTCTGAATGGGCAGAAGCCCTTTTTTCAGCAGAGACCCAGGGAGAAAAGCTCCAGCAATATTAATTTGATTATAACACCAATTACATGAATTGAGAATAAGCAGAAATGATATAGTTAATTACAATCTAATTTGAAGAGGAAAAAAAAAGATTGCAAAATACATTACAGACATGGATAAATATGACATGAACTGAGGCAAAAACTTTAAACTGTTGGTGCACAGTACATATTTTACAGTGAGTTTTAGTATCCCAGTACATATATTGCAGTGAGTTTTAGTATCCCATACAAAGAGGTGGGTAAGGACAAAAGGAGAATTAAGAAAAATAGTTGTAGATGAATAGTTACAGTTTTATATGAAATGTATGTGATAAGGTGGAGAAGGAAGTTAGTACCAGTTGTGAAAGGAAAGGATAGAGGGATGTATGTTTTATGCTGCGTCGTGACAATTGCAAGTCCTAGAGTTAAGCAGGTAAACGTTTAAAGATTTTTTGAAAAAGTTAGTATTAGGTATAGCTCTTAGGGACAACGGCTGTTTGTTCCATAAATTAACAATAGAGTGGCTATATACTGTAGTTGCTTGCCTGCTTTTTTTTGGCTTGTGAATTTCTAGAAGAAATTGATCAGAGCTTTGAAGAGTATGGTTGGGAGTATAGGGAGCAATAAGAGAAGAGCAAGCTAAACAAGATGAAGGCTTGTAGAAGATGGTGTGGGTGAAGTGCATTTGGGGGAGGTGAAGTTGGAGGAATTCTAGCCACTGAAGGTTTTTCAAAGCTAGGCATAGATGGGGGCAATACTGTAAGTTTGTTGCAAATCTTGCAGTCTTACTGTAAGTGAGTTCAAGTTTGGACATAATATTGGTTTGTAACTTTGTACAGACTGGGGCAGCATAAAATAGGCTAGGTAGAAGGTAGGCTTGTGCTAAACAGAGTTTAGATTCATTAGAGACAAATTTGTTATTCTTAAAAAGTAATCCTAATTTTTGCTGGGTTTTTTGAATGGCTTGGTATATGTGAACACTGAATTTTAGTTGGTCATCAACAATAACTCCTAGTAGTTTTGTGTGAGGTTCTACTTTGATGGTAGAGGTATTGAGGGAAGTGATGGTGAAGGTAGTCTTAAAATGAGATGATTTAGGCAGGAATTAGAGGACCTTGTTTTTGTTTGGATTCAGTAGAAGTTGGTTGCTAGTAAACCATATTTCAACAGAGTGGAAAGATTCTTGGTGAGGTTGAGAAGTTGAGAGAGGTTGTCAGAGGAGGAGATGATAGCCGAGTCATCTGCATATTGTATTAGTGTGGAGTGGGGAACTGATATATTGAGATTATTGGTGAAAATGTTAAATAGCAAAGGACCAAGGATGGGGCTTTGTGGGACTCCAGTGAAGACTGGGAGGAAGGGGGAGAGAGCAGTTGCCAACTGACACACTGAAGCCTGTTAGACATAGCTACAGAACCAGGAAATATTTGAGTTGATGAGGCCGAGCTCAGAAAGTTTAACTAGAAGTTTATTGTGAGAGATAGTGTCAAAAGCCTTAGAGAGGTCAAGAAATAGACAATATGCTAGTCTGTTATTGTCTTGGGCTTTGACAATGGTCTGAGTGAATAATTGTAGAGCAGTAGCTGTGCTGTGGTTGGGTTGAAAGCTATGTTGTGTGGGAGTTAATATATTTTCTTGTAGGATATATTCCAGTAGTTGTTTATATACATTTTTCAAGTGCTTTTGATAAGGGAGACAGAATAGCCATCGGTCTGAAGTTGGAGGGATCAATGGAGGGTCCTCCTTTGTGTATAGGTATGATATAAAACTTCTTTCAAATGTCAGGAACCATGTATTCTTGTATAGACCTTTTCATTACTACGGATATTGGATAAGCAATAGAGTTTGCAGCTAATTTTAAGAAGACGGGGAAAATTGTCAGCAGAAGGGGAGCACATCTTCAGTTTGCTGAGGGGTGATTTTATGTATACAGTAGGGACAGGTTTAAATGAGAAGGAGGCTGGGAAAGTAGATGGAGAGAGAAAGGTTGTGTTACAGGTAGAGCTGTCATTTAGAGAAAGGTTTTTAATATGTTGATGAAGAAGGCATTGATGAATGCAGCCATATCAGTGTCAGGGCTATTAGCATAAGGGTTAGGTAGGAAGGGTTTGCCTGTATAAAGTAATTTGTTAACAGTGTTCTAGAACTTTTTGGGGTTAGAGTGGGAAATGGTTAGTGGCTTTTGGTAGAACTTTTTCTTATCGTAGCTGACCTGTTTTTTAGTTAGGCTGTGTAGTTCCTTGTATCTTTGAAGGTGGGTGGTAGACTTGGTTTTTGCCAGTTTAGCCATGTGCTGTCTCTCTTGTACATAAAAGAGTGAGTAGATTGTGTAAGCCAAGGAGCATAGTTTGATTTCATTCTTATTTTTCCAATGGGAGCCAGGGAGTTTAGGGTGTCAATAAAGATGCTATTACATTTTAAAGTAGCTTCTTCCAGAGAGTTGTGGTGCAGGAAAGAACAGTTGATTGATGATAGAATCTGGCTAAAAAAGTAGTCAGAGTTGAAATTAAGAGAGTTTACAGCATTCAATGAAACAGTGTGATTTACATGATTGGAAAGAGTGTTTTTGGATACAGGTGGGAATATCATCGCTTAAGGTGTCAGATAAAGCACATGGGTTATGAAATAGATTTGAACTGGATGTAAGTATCTAGCCAAGAGTGGAACTGGTACTGGTGTGTTTGTTAAGATGGGTTAAGGTATTGATTAGTTGCATGAAGCCATAAAGGTTTATGCTGTAGTTGAGGGGATACATGGATGTTGTGTTCCAGTCAATGTTAACGTCACCAAGTATTATGGTTTCATAGGAAATGGCTTGTGAGATCTAGGCAAGAAATTGTTCATGGGTAGGGTTATTGTTGCCAGGAGGGATATAGATGGATACTATGGCTAGCTTCTTATGATTGTTAATTTTGAAGTTTACAATGAGGATTTCAGTAGGATGGAAATTGGGCAGGGAGATTGACAGAGAGGGAGAGGGAAAGTTGTTCCGAGTATGTTATAGCTACACTTCCCCTTTTTTTGAGAGTCTGTCTAAGCACTACATGTTATATTCAGGGGGCAGGATTTCCAGGTCAGAGACATGAGATTTTAGCCTGGTTTCTGAGATAGTAAGTATGTCAGGAGAGTGAAGAGCAATCCAGGAATGAAATTCAGAGATTTTGTTTGTAATGCTTTGGATGTTTAGAGAAAATGTGGTCAGGTTTTTGGTGGATGAGGGAGGGTATGTAGAAGAAGAGAAACAGGAGGGATTGGATGAAGAGAAGGAGGCGGTGGGTAGGGAGAGGGGAGATAATGAAAACCTAATTAAATGCGCCTCTTCTGCTGAAAAATGAATTTACAAGTAAGTTAGTAAACTGCAGCCCCACTTCCCAATAATTTAGCAGCAACATTTAACTCAAATCTCCCTTAAACGATAGGAACATAAATTGACAGAAATTGTGATAAGAGCAATGACCTCATGAAAATGGTCACTAGCAAAGGCGTAGGTGTGTGCTTTTTTGCATTTTATAAGCATTCAGGGAAATTATTTAGCCAAACAGAACAAAACATTGTAGTCACTGGCTTATCCAAGTGAATGGGGACATTTTCACCTTTCCTTATACCTATTCCTTATACAATTTTCTTTGTCATTGAAAAACTCTCTACCTGCCAGTTTTAACACAGGATTCATTTGTTCAGGCTATAACATAGCCTGAATGATGAAACCAGGTACAGAATAAATCACTTTCTTAACCATATACTGCAATATCTTCTTAAGCTGTTGCTACCCTTTGTTAGATTTACTTGAAACTGCAAATAGTTGCACCATTTCAGTCAAACTGCAGTGTCATAATAAAGAAAAACAAAAAGGCATATTTTGTGCAGAGAGCAAGATAAAAACAGTGGGCACAATTTTGCAGTGGCCTAGCTCATATCCAAGTAGCTCAATTTCTCAACTGTCATAGAAGGGCAAATTATATGCTTAACTTCACACAGCAGTTGCTTGAAGGGTGGCAGAATCAAACACTTGACTACAGGAAGCAGATGGTTAATTCATAGCATTAATCCTCAGTGCTAGCTGACAATCTTTATTCATTTGGGACAATACTTATGTTTCACTGTTTAGTCTAGTTTTATATTTCCTTTCTTTCCATATGTGTCATTCTAATCCTGTTCTGCACCATATGGCTTCATGATCTAAAATAACATATTCTGTTAATCTACCTTTACAGAGTTCGTCAACTTGATTATAAATACAAAATCAGTTATAATAGTCATACCCTTCTGTAAGCAAGGTGTTCCTTTAAAACTCTTTTCAATCCCAGTATTCAAAATGTCCTTTTCATTTTAATAACATTCCCCTGTTTTCTCCAGTCATTCCTCTTTCCTTTTTTCCTATCACATGGCTAGAATTTCTAACCATATAGTATCTACATTAATTATTAAATGTAGGTTTATCTTCTTATATAACTATTGTCATGTCTACCTGGCTTACTGGCATAGTGGGATAAAGCCTTGACTATGACCCACAAGACCAAAGTTCAATTAGTGGCATTAGCAGTGCTAGCCAGGTGACTTGGAGGATGGGAGTGAGTGGCTGGTGCCAGGTCATTCTTTCTTGGGGACGGTGCTGATCTGACTCCCTGTACTGTAAAGACCTAACATAAGAAAGGCAACTTGCAGGCACAAATAAGCAAGTTGTAAGCCTGGTAACTTACAAGTCATGTGAATGATAACTCTCATGCATGTGCATGAATGTGAATACCCACATCATACAGAATTGTATACCTCCACATCTGTGAGTGTGCACATATCTGCCATAGGATGGGGTGACATCCATGTACATATAAACCCTGAAGCATGCCTGGATAACAGTATTGTGTGATTGCCCTGAGGAAAGATGTATCCAGTTGATTGAGATAGAGCTGATGGCTGGCAAGTGTAGGGAATAAAATATAATAATAAGAAAACTGTTGTCATTTCTTATTGATTGCTGGACTGTATACAGTGTATATAAACAAATATCACATGTTATGCCATAGCCCATAGTATATGGCTCTTCCAGATAGAGCTACTGTTGCATTTAAGTTTTATGTCTATGCTTTCCCAAATTAGTATTGCAGTCTATAAACAGTCATCCATTATAATGGTCTTGACCTTCTCACTATTATATCTTCATTTAAGTTTTCCTCCTTCAAATTGATTTACAAATCTTAACATCTAGTAAACAGCACATTTATGTACTTATTTATTTATTTTTTAATTCATTCATTTTAAATAGTATATTTTCTTATGTCATTTTGATGTCTGTGACCTGACCTCTGCTCAGTTTGTCTAGCTTTGTCCTGACATTCATTTGTACACGTATTTATAGATTCTGTCCTCACACTTATGTTTAGTCCTCCTTCTCTTTAACATGATGATCACGTTGTCACACTATGTAAGCCATCTGCACTGTTTCTTGTGACTCTCCCTAAGTAGTTTAGTTATGAACATATTCATACTTGTAGGGGGTTGGGAGGGTGGCCTAATAGTTAAGGAGTTTGCCTTACAAACACAAGGTGCAGGGTTTGAATCTCCCAAGGGATAATTTTCTAGGCTTAAAATGGCTCAGAAGGGTACTTAGCCTAGTACTAATCTATGAACCTATTACTGAGCAGCTTTGTTTTATTGTTATTAAAATCTTGTAAGGATTAAGTTTCTCAGGCATTACATCCAAATCTCTACAACTGGGTTTGTTTTCTCAAAATTTATAAAAGTCTTTATAACATTAAAACATACAAAGTAGTAATACAAAATAATACTGATGTACAAATACTTAAATATTCATTACTATTCAATCTTACATTCTGTAGCATTTTTCCAAATAACAGACTGAAACTCAATCTGTCACAATGCGTCTTATTGTTTTACATTTAGCAGTTGTTCTAATTATTACTAATTTTACAAGGCCTAGATAAAAACGTCATTCAGAATATCAGTTTATATTTTAACTTCAGCTATAATGAATTATTTAAACCCAATAAAAATTAACAAGAAGTGTATTTCTTATTCCAGGGCATTTAAAGAAACTATGTGTCACAGTGCTGTTTGTATCTTACTATGTCAGACATATCTTCCACATGAATAATTTAGCTGTCTCTTTGTTTGCTAATTAACATGCAGTAGGTACTATACATTATCACAGTTGATTTGAAGTCTCTGATACAAGCCATGCTCAAAACACTTGAGAACAAAGAGTTGTCAAGTAACCAAGTGCCTTATAAGCCACTAATTGCAAAATAACTTAATTAGCTGAATAAAAATGCCAAGTGAGGTGGTATTTTATAAGGAATGCCAGAGCTTAGGATTAAGTTATAGATATGAAAATAGACTTTTCAAACTCTGAGAGCTTTATTTTTCAGATTTTCTGCTATGATCATTCTGTGGCCTTTACTATTCCACATGCAACTAATTATTTTGATTACAGAAACATAAGCTACAGTGAACTTACAAAAGTTCTTTCTCAACAAGACTAGAGCTCAGCTTTTATTATGGATATGGAAATAAGAAAACAGTGGAGTATACAAAAGGAATTTTGATAAAACATAAACTAGTGGAAGAAAAGCTATGTTTCCCTCAAATGCTGTCAGACTTAAAATGATTTAGGGATGCATTAAGGAATCTTTTGGGTAAAAAGCAAACCTGAGACCCTACATAAAACACAAACCTTCATAAAAAGCTATCACTTTTTGTCTAAGTTTAGCAAGAATAAATGTGCTCCGTCAGCCAAATTGTTTTAAACTGGATTATCATCGTCAGTTGCACATAATATATAAAACTTCTCGTATGCCACTTTATTGTAATAGATTGAGCAATCTCTTCACCATGAACATCACTGATGCTGTCTACTATAATGAATATAGTAAAATGGCAGCAGTTTGAAAATTAGCTTGCTATCCTTAACACTACTGAATGTGTTAGAAAAGTTAACTTCCAACAAAAGAAACTCAAGATTCTGTTTATCTAGGGCTGCATGTGATGAAGCGTGGGCGACTTTAAATGTTCAAAATGTCATTTATAACACTACTGACTGGAAAGTTAAATGTGAACTGATCTTATTCTGTTGATGTTGTCCTACTTGCAATGGCTACTGTTTATACTGAAGTTCACCTGTAAGGTCAGTTTTAGTCTAAATATCATTAAAAATACCAATCATAAACAACAAACAACACAAATTGTGTCATATTTTTATAAATACACCATAAGTTATTGAATCTTTGTTGCAGTGTTTGACATATAAATTTCAAGGTTTCTGTAATGAAACCAGATTAATACTTTTTCAATTAATCAATCTTAACAATGTGAACCTTTTAATATAGATTTTATGAACAGAAAGATTTTGTAATCCAAGGGACTAGACTGTATACTTATGAAATTTGTACTGGCTGCTACTTGTTTTAGATTATGCTGCCTTTCTTGACGAAGGTCTCCCTACTTTAAATACTACTGAAAGACTTGTCATCTGGGAGGAAGCAGCACTCTGGCAGACACAATCTGCTGAAGATGCCTGGAGAGCATTTAACTGTCATCAGACCTAGAACATTTTCTATTATAACCCCTGCTCTGTGTAGTAATGTAGTAATGTAGTACATGCATATACAGAATATACAATAGACTCTCCTCATATCTTTCAGCACTCACGTTACAATTCACCCTTTAATGAAAGCTTTTGGGATGAGATAAAGTTAAAGATAAGTTTTACATTGATTTTGGCCTTATCATCATTATCTTTTATCACTGTCATTGTTACCATCCTTGTAATATAAATGCTTTAATTAAAGTTTGTGATATGCGCTCTAGATTTTTGAAAGTGCATAAGTGCATTTCATTAGACTGATTGATTGATTGATTGATTGATTGATTGATTGATTGATTTAAAGCTACATTGAAAACAGTTTAAGATGCTTAACAAGACATCTGAACAAGAAAGGATTCCAAATTATGAACAAAGGAGAATATTACTGAAATGATTTCTCAAGGCAGAAAGTCCTAGTAAGCAGGTAACAATCACAAACTTTTTTGTTTGATGTGTTTGGAGGATGAAGTATTTCAACTCACTATACATTTGTGAATATAATTGCCTCTGCTGATACAATTATGAATGCATGAGTATTATTTCTCCACTTTTAACATTTTAAATGTAAAAGCAATTTAAGGGTATATTTGTTCAAGACAGCTCATGTCTGAACCACCTATTATTTGCATTGTAAATTTGTCACTCATTATAAACATAAAGAGATACATAATGCAGATGAAAAGATATACTCCTGGATTCAATAAACTCCATGCAGGAATAGTGCTATTCCTGCATGAAGTGAATCATGTCCATTTAGCCTTAGCTTTAACAGCAGCGTGCCTTGCATATTCATGAAGGCGCGCTGCTGCTAAGGCTAAACGGACACGAACACTACTGAGTGCAGGGGGGCATGTTTAGGTAGCGCACGCACATCTATCATGCTCCCTGCACTCAGACAGTGCCGTACGGCACTTTTTAAAAACATTTCAGTGTCTGCGGACACTGAAATCAAATAAATGAGTATGTTAGTGTTCGCAGACACTGAAATGGATAGGGTAGCAAGAAAGAAATGCAGAGGGTGTGTAACAGGTTCTGTCACACACCCCCTGCATTGCAAAAGTGCTGTATGGCCATAGCCCTGAACTGTACAAGTTTCTCAGAATGCCCACATGCCTGCCTCATATACATCTCAACCTCCTAGAGCAAGGAAGCTGTACAAAGCCAGAAATAATGGGGGGATAAAGGCACAAAAATAGGGACACTTTTTAAATATTGAACTTACAAACCCGGAAAGCTGATAGAATAAAAGGTTTGCAGTAACACAGACTTCCTGGAGGGTATGAAGACTGAAACCCAAACGTCTACCATTGTAAAAGTGCCATACAGCCATAGCCCTGAACTGTACAGGTTTCCACAGAATGCCCACATGCCTGCCTCACATATCTCTCAACCTACTAGAGCAAGGAAGCTGTACAAAGCCAGAAATAATGGGGGGATAAAGGCACAAAAATAGAGACACTTTTTAAATATTGAACTTATACACCCAGAAAGCTGATAGAATAAAAGGTTTGCAGTAGCACGGACTTCCTGAAGGATATGAAGACTGAAACCCAAATGTCTGTCATTATAAAAGTGCCACATGGCCATAGCCCTGAACTGTACACGTTTCCGCAGAATGCCCACATGCCTGCCTCACATACCTCTCAACCTCCTAGAGCAAGAAAGCTGTACAAAGCCAGAAATAATGAATGGACAATGACACAAAAATAGGTACACATTTTAAATATTGCCCTTACAAATTGGAAAGTTGATAGAATAACAGGTTATGCATTAGCACAGCAATGTTATTATTATAAATTTCCCTTTTTATTTCTTTTTTATTCTAAGGTATGTTTAAGCATAGCTGAGAGGGTTTGCATGTTACGGCCCTCTGCTTAGCATTGCTTAAACATCTCATAGGAGCTAAAAAAATATAGAGCTGAAGTCTTAACAACAAGATAGTGTAGTGATTAGAGTACTAGCCTTGCATACAGGTGTTCACAGTTTGAGTACCATAACAGGCATGTTATTTTTTAAATTAATTTTATTATGTTAAGTTATGTAGTAAGTGATATTTGTCACCCAGGGTAGTGTAGCTTTTCCAAAATGGAAGTGTGAGTGCATATAACATGTGAAATCACCCATGTATACACAAGTTTCCCATGCAGTATAGTCACGCCCCAAAGTAATGTAATGAAAGCAAATAGGGGGGATGTCATGTAAAGTAAATCATATACACTTAATAATATGTCAGTAATGATGAATTAATCTATATATCCTAAAATGAAAAGTGAGCAATGCTAAATAGTGCTCAGCTATGCTAAGCTGGTTTACGCATTGCTTAAAT